>NW_017537312.1:1302582-1326059 GCF_001853355.1 Bactrocera latifrons
TCAAAATGAAAATAAATATTTTTGTAAAAAAATATTTTTCAAAAAAAGAAATTGTTTACAAAGTTTTACACAACTGTTTAAAAAATGTTTTTCATTTACAATCTTTTTTAAAAAATGACTTTTAATTTTCACTTAGTGTATTTGTGTAAAAACTGCTGAAAATCACCGAATTGAATGAAAAAATATACCGAAGGTAGTAAAAATGGCAAATGTATTACTAGTTTCCAAAAATTAGTCTATGTATCTTACATTAATTATTATGTCAAAGCATTTTTACCTTTACTTTCATATATGTAAGTATATATTTAATAGAAGTATGTATGTATATATTTTAATTCTTACTAATTGATTACCACCAAATTTGATTCATACAACACCATCTTCACGCATACATATTATATATAGACACTCATACCTTCTGCTATCGCTGTATGTGTACGCAATTATATATCTGCTTTGTTTGACCACCATGGCGTATGATAAACAACCAAGCAAATTAATTACTCAGTAAATATTAGAAAAGAAGATTACCTCTCTAGGCCTAGCTGACACATTGCAGCGCTATTACAAATGTTGTAAATATTTTTTAAATACATTTTGCAAAGATAATACAACCTTAATGATCATAAATAAGGTGAGCTACCGTTGAAAGTGAAGGAAGAGCAAGGTGAAAGCCTCATTTTTACCTTTTTTGCGCATAATCGTAAAGTAAAAACTTCTACAGAGAATATATTTGATAGTGTTTTTGTTTATATTTATGGTTTCGTGTTGCTGTGTTCTGATTGGAAAAGGTCGTGCAACTTAAGCTTTTGCATTTCAGAGATTTCGTGGCATCAAGAAGAGTTCTTTCGGCACGAACACGTAAAGGCCCTGGATGTAAAAAAAAATGTATTGAAGTATGTAAAGAAAACCACAAATTTTCTCAAATTACCTTAGATCTTGAATTGAATCGTTTTACCAACCGATTTAAGCTGAATAGGATCATGCCTTTTCCGTAGCCAAATCACTTTTGAAGTTTACTATTTTGACTGTTTCTGGACCTATGGGTAAGAGTGGAACCATGTTTCATCGAACATTGCGAAATTGCTTAGTAATACTACGAATTACGCTTAACAGCGTCAGGCACTGCCACGAACTTTGTTACGAATGTTATTCGGAGTAAGCAAGCAAGAGACTGAACGTGCCGACAACTCTCTCATGTCGAATATTTCATGCATTATATAATATAACTCAGCTATGTCGATATGAGATCGTATACACTCTTAGATAGTCGTGGGATACAAGAAAAACGTCACAAAATACATAACCAAATCTTTCCATGAACTATCTACATATTTCCTATATCTGCCATTACATCTCGAAACAAGTATACCATAAATTGTTTATTATTTAAAACTATAATAATAATATATTTCTATGTATATTTGCAGTGCCCTTGAATCGGAGTTTTTGTTATATCTTTAACAGGGCATATCAAGTTTGCCACGAAGTCTGTAACACTCAGAAGGAAACGTCTGAGACTCTATGAGGTGAGTCTATTTAGCTCTGTCTGTCCGTCCATACGTATATAAAGTCTCCCAATTTTTGAGGTATCGATCTGGAATTTTGCCTATTGTGCACCTATGTTATTTTTGGAAGTGTCTAAAAGAATTCGAAGCAACATTTGCATATGTATGTATTTTATTTTTTGGTGGCGTGTGAGCATTTAATAAATTCATATGAAAATCGCTATAATACCGTTGAAAAATCCGCGAATCCCACATATTGAAGGTGAAAGGTGTTAAGAGAATTTGATTGTCACATATGTGTGTACAGATATGAGGTGTGTGTACCCATACCTTTAGCACCGGCACGCCAGCACAGCAGCTGCGAGCAAACAAATCACATGTCTTAGGAAACGTACATATTTGTTTACATAAGTACATGGTATGCAATAATGCATAGATTTTCGTGTTAATTCATTCGAAGCATAATTAATCATCGAGTCAACACTTCGCGGGTTGAAATAACAAAGCTTTGCTAACTGAAATTTATGTCTTCCCCAGCGATTCGTGAGCGAGCATTAAGTGCGAATGCAAATAAATTTTCGACAAATGTGACTAATAACTCTTTATTTGTGCTTTGCTTATTTCTACTGAGTTATTCACACATGAAGCGACACATGTACGTGTGTGAGTGGGGCAAGTGAAAGGAATTTGGAGGAGATATTCTCGCTATTTATTTATGCACAGGAGCCGTACTATTGTTTGGCTTTCAATTGTTTGTTGTCATTGTTTTTAATAGCGTGGTCGTGGTGTTCGTTGATCTAGACGTGATTATATTTAAATGACTGTTATGAGGAAAGAATGCATTTTTAATAATTTAAAATTCTTTGCGAAATACATGTGCGGCACGAGTCCTCTGTGACTGAACAAAAGCTTACGCCAGTTAGAAGTAGGAACAACAAGTAAGGTAGCGCTAAATTAGAGAGACTCTCAGATTGGTAAAAGTAGAATAAGAGCGTGCACGATGTTTTCATATATCTTACCTTCTTCAAAAGATATACACGTGTATCGATTGATATAAATACCGTATCTACTATTGGTCGAGACATCCATTGTAGAATTTATCGAAAGACGCTAACAAAGTAAGCTTTACTTAACTTAACATTATTGAGACTATGGTAATTTTGAAAGATTTTTTTCTCATATCAAAATTGCGGGAGTGGAAAGTAAGATTAAACAATTCTTATACTTAAGAAGGCTTTCGATCACACTTACATTTCTATATATGTACTTTTGTAAATTCAGATAAAATTTGGGTAGTTGTATCATAACTCTCGAGAAAGCGTCTTGAATCCATTAAAAATCTGTTTGGATGCTTCATTTCTCCTTCTGCTTTTTTATTTAGATGTCTAAAAGTACGAGATCTGAGGTATTTAGTTTTGATACGGCAAATGCGAGAGACTCTACTAAAAACTGTTGTCATGTTTCTATATCATCTTCTTCCAAGTAGAAAGTGATATCCGGTTAAATATTCAATCATGCGGCATGAATCCATATCGGACTATAGCTGGTTAGAACTTCTGCAACTATTAAAAATGAACTAAGGGCGAAGAACTCACTAGACTTCAGTACGATTTATTCTGAGCTAGAAGAACCTTGGGACTGCACAGTTGAAAGTAGCTTTGCAGAGCTGCTCGAGCTTAATATTTCGGTAATTATCTACAAATAGCTAGCGGAGCTGAAAATCGTTACCATTCTGCAGCCAGTAAGTTTGAATTGCCCAATCTGGAAGGCTATCAGCTTTTCAGTTTCATGCAATTATGCGGTGGACTGCACCCAAAACAGTTGTCCGTGGAAGTAACTAGGTGCTAAAGATAAATGAAAAGTATCGCCGAATTATCAACTGCTACCTTAATTGCGGCTTGAAACGTTTCACTGCTCAGGAAGCCTGAAGCTGAACTTGATATATTGTTTCCGACGGCAATAGCTCCCTTTCAGCAATATGTAACGGCCGACACCTTCCTTGTTCTTTCTTCGATATTGGGTTACCACAAAAGCTTTTTGCTAAAATGGGCCAAAGATTCTGTCCTTAGCCCGTAGACACGTTCGTCTCACCGAATATAGATGCGCCTCCGGAGTTTAGTATTTTCCAGTGAGTAAAACCAGTTCAGTTTTACTAGTATTAATGGTGCTTAGCATGTCCCATTAACGACCGAAATCAAGAAAACTCGCGAAAGAACACCGCTTTCGATATGTTTGAAATTCCTTCTTTAGGGAGTTGTGGCACCTGAGATGTTTAGAGGAAGCCATTATTGGATTTGTGGCTTTGGTTATTATAAATTGCAGACGTTTCTACTTCGTGGCATACCATAAAGATGAGAAATGTCGTGTAGCTGAATTAAAGTGTACAGTACATGAGTACACTAAACTGTTTATTTATTTAAGAGGTTTGTTTTGATGCACGATTTAGTGCAGCAAACGGTAGTAGTGTTGATTATCTACAAAATTGTATGTAATACAAGTAAATAGGTGAAGCTCCCGGCATGCCGGTCACAAAGCAACGTAAAATTTACGTTTCCCTTTCCTACAATCCAGATAGCACCATAAAGTGTTTGTAATGCAGGAAGCAAATCGAGAGGTTAAAAAATGTACCTGCTCTCATACTGACACATAATATTTATTATAAAGCGATTTTTCTGAAGAAAAAGATCTGCCACAACTTCCTTGTCTGCGATTCATCACTTCGGCCACTTTATCGCGCCCGGCACTCGCAATTAAATGTAAGTTCAATACTTTTATTTACAAATACAAAAACCCATTAAAATTTGAGTCAGCACCGAGGGCTAAGAGAAGGTGTATTTGTGATATACACACATCCATACATACATACATACTGATTATTGCACTTAATCGCAGTTTCGTCATCAAAGCGACGCTTATCTTCGCTGGCTGCCAACGGAGCATCGCGAAAAAGTGAGACAATGCAACAATAACAAGAGCCATACAACAAAAAAAAAAACACAACTTGTGGAAAATAAATAAGAGCCGTCTATCATTAAGATGGGATCAAGTGGATTTAATGCCGATTATGCATACATATATGAATGTAGGAATATAATTGCTGCAGAGTAATTTAAAGGTGCGTATCTGTATATACATATGTATATAGTATGTATGTATACCTTGAAGAAAGGTTTTTAATGCAACGGCCACTTCAGGCGTTGCGAGTTGTCGTCAGTTTATCGATCGATCACGCGATGTGTCTTTGAATGTACTCGTATGTAAGTGTATATGTATGTATGTATAGTACCATATCGATGTAAATATGTACTCGCAGTGTAGTTGTTTTGCCGTTTTGGGAAAATTCCAATGCAGGTCACCCGCTATTAAGAAATTTCCACTTTTATGCATGTAAACACGAAGTAGTAAATATTTGCTGATAAGAACAATTAAGAGCGAATGGCTACTGATTTTGTAATTTTAATAAAACCATAATATTTGCGGGAATATTCCCATATAAAATTAATATTTACATGTTTATGTACATATGTATGTACACAAGTTGTACTAAGCACACAGGAATTGGACCGAGATAAGATTGTGGCACAAATTTGTATTTATTTGTGTGCACACTTTCACAAAATTGGTCTGTCTACGTAAATATTGAAAGAAAATAAAAATAAAATCTCCCCCAGCAGTGCAAATATACTCATAGTATTTTCGAAAATAGTTTGCTCCAGCTAATATTTTATATAAATACATACATACCGACATGCATGCATATTTATATAATATATTAAATTACGTGACATTTCCCATTCCCACACTTTTCATATTCTATGCTTGCTGTTGCTGCCACATATTTTACCTCTTATCTTTTATTAGAAATTTATGAAAACATGTTATGATAAATAAACTGCAGCAAAAGCCAAGAGAGCATTGATGATAAAAAATTTAAGAAATTAAATAACTATGTGACATAACTGTATACAGCAAACAAATGCAAACAGAATATTGCGCAAGAATTCAAAATTGAAACAAAAGAATTTAACTTCGATACTTTCGAAAATACAAAACACTCTACAACTTTCGACGCGTATGGCAAACTGTTTGTAAGGCAAAAGCAAATGGTCGTTTTTAGTATTATAAGTTTCTCTCAACTTTTTCGTATTTTACCAGCCTTTACATATTTCCCGGACTTCCATGAATTTTTCAAGACTAAAATTGCCCAGATCAGTTTAGCTGTTTAGAGTTTTGGTGTGAATAACGAACATCAATTCTTTTATCATTTATTGAAGAACGTAATTTCAATACTCACTTCCTAAAAGCGCATCCTACAAAAAGACTTCAGGGGTTAGGTGGGTTTCAGAGGTGCAAAAAAAATGTATTTTTACGATTTTTAATACAAGCAATCATATATTATTATATGTATATATTCGCACAATATCTTTTGAAATTTCGATACAAAAGTGTTGAAAATTCCGCCGTTGAGACCGCATTTCCCTGGGTGTTTCTCAAAAAAGTGCTCTCGCCGTGGACAGCATAAATTATTATTGGTTCATATAAAATTAAAAAACTAAGCATATTCTGTTAGTACATATCTAAATCCCGTTTTTGAACGTAGGAAATAAAAAATATTAAAATTGTCCCTCTTTTCTCGGACTTTGAACAAATCTCATTTTTGTAAAATTTTCGGCATTTTTTGGTCAGAAAAATAAGTTGTAATAAAACAAGAAAAAAATTTTTCGTTCAATAACTAGATAACATTATTTCAAAAACATGTACACAGTGCGAACTAAATCGGTCGATAACTTTTCGAGAAATCGTGTCCACCGATTTCAAAAACACAGTTTCGAGAAAAACTCGTTTAAAGACAGGGCACTTAGCGCAGCTAGGCTTGAGCGCACAAGTTCTCAAGGCAGTATCTTCGACATTATTACTCAGATCAACTTAAAAATTTAGGACTATATTCTAGAGGTATTGTAGAATTTAATAAAGCAAACAAAAACAAAAAAGATTTTTGGAAATTTTCAAACCCACCTAACCCCTTATTGCTCTTATTGATTAAACCAAGATATTAGAAGCATATGCTTTATATTTAGTACACAAACAGAAATTGTAAGTAAATTATTTTTATACAAAGGGTTTGGTAATCAAGGATTTTCAAAAAGCTTAAATTTTTTTGCATAAAGTAGCCTTTAGGTATTTAACACATATGTAATTCAATTGGCAGAATACTGAAAAATTAATTTTTTTTTTATGATGCCATACAAGATATTTTTTGTTCCATAAAACATAATAGTCAAATCGATTTCGTGAACATAAGGCATCCAATAGATGGCTTTCAGTCAGTGACCTCAACTTCAATTTACAGTCGTCGTAATCGTCCTGTCAGATCAACAATTGAGCGTCGAGTGGAAAAATTGGAATCAACAGGCACAGTACAAAATTTTTCCGTGCCGGTCATGAAGTGCCGCGAATATTCCTGCCGCTAACGTATCGATTGAGAAAGACCCAATCAGTCTCTCACACGTCATTCTCAAGTATTGGAAGATCTTGACCTATATCCTTACAAAATGAAATTCCAGAAACGTGGAATGTTTGTGAATTGGGCTGAGCACCAACTTGAAAATTATCCGGATTTTCATCGAAAAATCATCTTCATCACAATCGCTTTATTGAAAACCAAGTTTGTTGATCAATCAATTGGCCGCTTCGGTCATGCGATTTGACGCCATTAGACTATTTCCTACGTTAAGTCTATGGACTACACCAACAAGCCTCCGACGATTGATGAACTTCGTGGGTATATCAAGCGTTAAATTGCCCATGGTTCTATACACAAAGGCATGGAATGTACTTTCAACGAACTAAAGAATTTCACTGATATCCCAAACCTTTTTTTTAGCTTTTGTAGCGCTCCTAGTATTTGAAAATTGTTTAAGCTATGTATGAAAAAACTTCTGGGATAGTAGTAGTATTGTTTGAGAACACGTTAAATATGTACACCAGGTAAAAAAAAAAATCATCTTTCAAAATTAAGACGAAAAGGTAATCTTTTGAACCGAATTCAGAAAGGTTTGGTATGTGTTTGTGGTCACTAGCAGGGAATCATATACTATTATCTCCTCTCCTACGGCCAAACTCTATATTCGAATCTTTATTGTCAGTAATTAGGCCGTCTAAAGAAAGCAATCGCCCAGTAGCGGCCACCTTTGCCCAATAGGAAGGAAATTGTGTTCCATCAAAGCAAAGCTTGTTGGTGAAAAATTCACATTTGTGAATAGCGAAGGCGAGTGATGGAAACAAGTTAGCAAAGAAAAGGGGTGCGTAATCTCAGTATTCCGACTATGCTAACGAAACATTCAGACTTTTGTAAAAGGAATCCTTAATAATTGTCAGTATAAAAATAATAATTTAGAAAATAACTTAGTTATGAAAAACCAGTACCCACTCTTTAGTAAAGTTAAGTCACCATCGATTTAAAGAACTTGTAGAACATTTCTTTGGCGACCATGAAATTACTATATGGATATCAATTAAAAGCTCAGAGCAATATATTTCAACGTCTCCCGAATTTCTCAAACCTACATACTTATAGTATTGAGGTAACTTTTCCCTTGCCTTGTCAGATGAGTGTCCCTAGTGTTAAGTAAGCAACTGTGTTCATAAATAACATCTTGAGTAAGCCTCTAAAGCCTTAAAGTGAAATATCATTTGGATGTTTTTCCGAAAATATCCGTCACTCAGTTCAGGTCCTTTTTTGATTTTTCTTTTCTTGGCAATAATCTCTTCTCTCAAATTAAAGTTGGCCATAGGTAGGTATCTAACTATATTTAAATATTTAATTACCTGTATTCATACCTAAACTTCAAGCAGTTGAATATATCTTTTAACAAAGCACCAATAAGATTGCAATCACTGCGTATATCATAATTCAGTCTGTCAAATAGCACCCAATCCAATGAGTTGAGCCCCAGGCAACAATTTAATGGTACATACCGGGCCAAATCAATTTCGAACACGTCAATATTTCGATAAAAACCGTCAAATAATCCACTGAACATAGCACTAAATAAAAAGCCGCTTGCAAAAAACAAAAATTTATGTTTCCGATCTAATTTATGTACTAGCATTTGGTTTGAATGTAATTGCTTCGAAATGCGTTAGAAATCAAATGGATTCGCAAATTAAATGGCGCAAAATCCACATTGATCGCTCTCATTGATTGGAAATGTGTTGATCTAAGCAATGCACTTAAACGCTTTGACCTCAGCGACAAATCAAAAGTTGTGCCTGCCAGCTGTGCGCTATTTTAGTGAGCGAACTACATCCATTACATTGCGATTACATACGAGTACACACTCATTGACTCGATCGGCACTTTGTTGAGCCATATTTTATCATGGCGATTACCGCCTGCTGGGCAAATGCGCTCAAGCGCTAAGTATTGATCGACGATTTATTTATGTTTAGACATAAAATTGTTGATGATTAGAAAATCTATAATTACAGACAGCAAGGATACATATCTACGTAAGTATATATATATTTAACTGAATGATTTATACGACACAAAGAAAGTCTGTGAAAGTATTATTAATAATAATAATAATAATGTATATTGGTGAGATGAGAATTGCTTACACTTTACAAATTATTTTAAAACAACAACAACAAAATAATGTAAAGTTGAGCTAGGAGTGTAAGAGAAGTTTAACTAAAAATGATCAAGTCCTCTCTTGCGGGGCCATAACCGCTTGCAAGTATGAAAACTATGTTGACGTAATCAGTAAATTTTGTTTATCAATCAGAGACTTCTGAAAGTATGTGGTTCGCAGTGAGGAAAATTTTTCTTTTCTAAATTATTTCAAACTCAAAAACCAAAATATTTTTTTCTATTACTATGGATGAATACAGGTCATACAGGTATGAGCGAAGGGCTAGTCAAAAGTCTGATTTTTTGGCTTTCTATAAACTCATTTTTTTTTTTTTAATTTACACTTCAGAGTGGCTTAAAAATGAAATCGGAGAAATTTTCCATTACTGACTCTGAAAACAGTATTTCGAGGAAAATACGTTTAAAATTTGGAAGAAGTACACTAGGCACTATGTTAAAAAGGGCTTGCAAATAAGTTCACACTCGCTTTAAGTATATACAACTTTAGCAGCTTTAATAACCTTCACAAACATAAAAGATTCCTTACGTGAACTTCATTTTGAGCCGTCGGTTTATATGGCAGCTATATGCTATAGTAGCCCGATCTGAACAATATCTTCAGAAATTGCACCATTACTTTAGAAAATAATCCATATAAAATTTTGTGAAGATGTTTGGTCAAATTAAAAAGTTTTTCAAGTCAAGGTCTGGACTCCGATCGTACAGTTTGAATGCTATAGTGGTTCATTACCGGCGATTTCCACAAATGAGCAGTCTCTTGGAGGAAAGGACGTGTACAAAATTTTAGATCGATATCGCAAAAACTAAGGGACTAGTTCATGTACTATATACAAACTGACATTCGGAATTTCATCTTAAGTCTTAAAAAGATGTTTAATGTCTTTGAAAAAAGTTCCATGGAAAAAAATATTTACACTTCTCATATGACCTACTCGAAGTCATTGTACATTTGTCAATTCAGACTACATGACAATGACAACAACAACAACAACAACAGCTAAGATAAATAAGTAATCAATATTGTCGTAGACATTTGAAAGAACAACCGGGTAAACAGAACTACTGGCACATTATAAATTGTTGGCAATAAATGTGAAAAATTGCCGTCAAGATACGCGTTTACACTGTCATTTTATGAGCGCTCAATGCTGGAAAGTTCTAAAAAACGCTCACGGCTAATTTATTTGTATGCATTTATTACGCCTTTTACTTGTTCGCGCTCACTTCCTTTAGCTACCTTCCGGTATGGCGTGCCATTTGCACTTTGCTGTTATTGTTTTTATTGTAATTTTTATAATCGTTCTTTCTGTGCTCTCCGTAATTACACATAAAGCACTTGTGTGGGTGTGTGAGTGTGTGCACAGCTGTCGGCTGACACTTCGCTGACAAAAGACATCAATTAATCAAAATCTATCATAACGGTTTATAATTGAACGATATTTAACGATGAAATTGAAGCGAAAGGTTGCAATGAAAATACACAACAACAATAACAAAACAAATCAATAACGATATTGATTCTGAAGGGTAATCGAAAATTTGTAAGGCGAATATTGACAATTAGTCTGTCGGAAAGTCGGTAATTTCCTTTTGACACATCGATCGGTTGTTGTTAGCGTTGCTGTTATGGCGCTACAATAAAGTGACAAACGCGTGTGTTGTGTCCGCGCATTCACAATAATAACAACAATACATTCACCATAAGGCAGACAACAACAATAGCTAATCAAATAGCAAATAGCAAATAGCAAAAAGTGACAACCGTTAATTTTCAAGTGTAAAATATTTTTGCGAAAACTCCACAACGCTGCTCTTCGACGCTCCCACTCATCGCTCTAGCTCTAATTATTTTTCTACATTATAATTCAAACTACGCCAGCTGTCATCTGCTGTTTTTATTGGTTTAGTAATGTGCTAGTTGAAGGTGATTTGTGTTTGCAAAAACTTCACAGTTATAGTTTTGTACGAATGTCGTCATCTCAGTTAAAAAAGTCAAATTATTTCAGAGAACTTTCATATATGTTACTTAGAGGTCTTTCCCTTCCCTTAATCCATTTACAACCAAGGAGTCAAAAAATTAGTCTATTTAAAATTTTCAGTTTTTTATTGATTTATACTATCGGAGAGATGAACAAAAAAAAATTTTCTTTAATTTTTTTTTTTACATGTTCGAAAATTTTGCTGTACCCACACGAGTACAATGGTCAAAAGTGTATAAAATATTTATGAGTGGGCTATTTTAAAACAGTCGCGTTTCACACACAAAGCAGTACCACATAGCTCGAGCTAACGCGCGCTTAGAATATCTTTTCCATGTGAGGTGTCTCAAGCAAATCTTTGGTACTATTATTCACGTCTTTGTACAGCTTCCAAGCGTTTACCATTGTGGAGCACATCATCGAAGTAAACAGCGGCCACCACCATTTTTTGTCTCGAATCCCAATTTTGTATACATTTACGGCCTGATCATGTAGATCAACACCGCCCATACCGTGGTTGTAATTTGAAAGTAAATTTGGCTGAGGTATACTTATCTTTTTTGTTCCAGTTTTGACCAACGCTTTACGTATTTCAACGGTTCAACCGTATCAAAATTAATTTCCATAGTTATGACATTATTGTCATTCCACTTGACAAACAATATTTTTTGGAAATATTTCTTTGAATTCAAAGGACATTTTTTAGTTCTATTTTCTCTCGTTGTTCCTACGGCTTTGAAGTTTTTTCCACGCAACATACGTAGAAGTTCATGACTTGTGAAATAATTGTCAAAATATATAATATGATCGCTTGGGTTATTTATGGTTTTTATTAGATCGAACACAACTCGAGATTCAAGGGGAAGATGTCTTGTATCACTATCAACATTTTTAGCACGACAGTAAGTATCAAATTGGTACAAGTACCCACAGCTACTTGTGAGCATCCAATTTTTAAATCCGAATCTTACGGGCTTTCCTTTGATGAATTGTTTCGCTGAATGATGGCCAAAATATTTTACCACTGCCTCGTCAATTGAAGGCTTTTCGTGCATAAAACCCCACCTTTGAAACTTTTCGCATAATAGATTCGACAGTGGGCGAGTTTATTTTTTATCAGGCTTGTTAATTTCATTATTGTCTGTAAAATGAATGTGGCGTTTTATTTCCAAAAACCTGTTTTAGAAATGTTATTGCTTACAAGAGRTGATAACGTGTCTTCATCCTAAATTCTTCATCATAGATTCTCTTGGCATTGAATTGAATGGTAACCAGAGTAAAATAAAATGCCTAAAAAGACTTTTAGATCATCTTCGTCGAATATAAATTTATGCGAATTTTTTTGAGAAGCATACTAATGAGTTTGCTCTATGATCAGTTGTACAACATCTTTATCAAACAGTGGCTCAAATACTTTAACGGGACTTCTACCATCCAAATCCATTTTCATTTTCATCTTATTTTCTATATATATAGTAGTCGAATCCATTGTCAAGTTGCATGCTTCGTTGTTCCAAATAGGGCTTACAGAACGTATTTCAGCACCCATTCTTTGTAGCTGGACAAGCGGTATTTCATCTTCGCTGTCAAAGTTTATGCTGTTATTGAATACTTCAACACATCCAGCAACGTCGCCAGGCAAGTTTATTTCATTTATGTTATCTTCACCACCTTCCTTTTCGTCAGTATTGATATAGACATCAGGAGGAATCATAACGATATCGACGTCATCTGCCTCATCATCATTCGCAATGTCAGCTAAAACCTATGAAAGTTGTTTATATCTTTTTCCATAAAAACACGAAGTGGAAATAGCCATCCCAACCAAAAGATACAATTTCTTATTTCACCTACACATTTTGCCATTGTATCTAAGCGGGTACACAATTTTTAAAAGGCACATACCTCAAATAAGAATAGGTTTTTCAAATGGGGTTTTTTCTTTTTTGTAAAATTGATCTCTTTAGTCTTATTTCACACAACAATAATAGCTCAACAACAGCAAAATAATGACTAAAGACACAAAATCACACAATATGAAAAAACCGCACAGAAGTTGACGCCACAAAAAGTGCAGTTATGAATTCGCGTGAAGCAAATGTATTTTTTTTTTAAGAATATGGGAAGCATGCCACATACTAAGCTCTCCAGCATTCATTTAAAACAAACTTTAAAGTCATTTATGTAAAATTCGAGTTGGAATTTCAAACAGGGGTCTCACCTTTTATATTTTTAACACATTGCACTACACAACACATTAATTACCTTTGATCGACATTTTTTAGTGTTATCAGCCTCGTTTAGACTGATCACACCTCCCCAATGACTTAATTAATAGGCATGAAATTGTTTCTATAGATACACAGCACAGATTTATATAATATACCAAATGAGGTATACGTAATACATCACATAGCATAGCACCCAAAATGGTTTGCTTTTTCGCAACTATTTTTCAAAATATTTTGTTTTTTCATACGTCTAAATGCATGTTGTTGTACATACGTAAATATGTATATTTGCTACTTTTTTAGACATTTTTGCATTTGCGTACTTTCCTTAATTATTTCAACCCAAAATGGCAAATTCATGACCGAATTCAACTCCATATAAACATGTGTTTGAATGTGTGTGTGAATGTCGCAATAAATTTATTCAAAACGGCTAAGCATACTTGTAATCGTCGAATCATTTATTGTAATTGCCCCGAGTAAGAGTAAGAAATTCATCAGTTTTGTCATTTCACAAAAATAAAACCAAAAATTAGGCAAATAAATTGATTTTGTAATTGAGCAATGTTTAATTGCGTCAATTATAAATAAATTAAGTTGTTTTTTAATTGAAACAAACGAAAGGGGTGAGGAAATATTTAGAAAATAGAAAAGAGAGAGAGTGCGCTTGAAAAATGTGAACAATCGTTTGGAAAACAAGGAAAAAATAATTAAGTTGTTAATTAAAATGTTATGAGCAAAGCAACATTTTTACATTTACATACTCCTGTAATCAAACAAATATACATATATATAGATATGTAGGTTAAGCATGCTATTTCGCAACATAAATCATTTTTGGATTGGAATTCACACATATAATTTTATAATACAAATATCCATTTCACTCAAGCGTTAACGAATTCACAATCAGCTTTGGTAAAGTTTTGGCGTCGGTAATTTGAGATGATGGATAGAAAAAAACTAAAAAGTCATGAAAATTTGGCAACAATGAATTGACAAACAAAACACTCAATGATATGAGTGTAAAATGAGTGTAAAATTAAGAGTGCCCTCTTTTATATAACGAGGCGAAATGAGCACCGTGAAAGGTGAAGGCAAAACATTAAAATAGTCCCCAAAAAGAATTCGGATGCTCGTAAAATGAATTTGTTCGAGATAGCAGAGATCCTGAAGATATGTGCTGGATATATTGTGAATGAATATTTGGGTATGAGAAGCTAGTATAAAGTGGGTTGCCGCGCGAGCTCACTTTTCACCAAAAGCGACGACGAGTTTTTGGTTCGGAGCAGTGTTTGGAGATATATTCCCTCTTTTCGCTCTGAGTGTATAACCTCATAAAGACGCCTTGGCCTCGCGAGGGACAACGTAACATTTTTGTGAGAAGTAGTTCAGATACTACCCTTATCTGGGGTCCGAGCGCTTGTTTTTTAAATAAGATTTCGAAAATGTCCTCTGGACTTATAATTTATATATATACGAGTAGTGGTAGTAGTAGTCGTAGTTTCCGATTCTCTTTGTAGATGTATATAATATCAATTAAATACACCGTTACCTTCATTTACTTTTTCCGTTCTGATGCCCAGAACTCTGAACTACGGATCAAAACAATCGTCGTATATCTACAAAGCGCTTAGAGCCAGCCACAAATTTATTGAGCTGGTTAATATCTACTTCTACCAGTCAATTCGCAGGATTCGTGGAAAGTATGGCAACCAAGACGCTTCTAACTTAGTCTGGGGCACGCTGGACTCGATGTTTTCACCTCATCTTCATCTCTGCAACTTTGACCTCACCCCGTGAGTGTCAACAGGACAATTCCAATTACGGTACTTATCATAGCAGCCATGTGAACCTTTCTAATTGCTAGTGCCATGAATATTTTGCGTTACACTCTGGGCCTTGAAGCCCCACAAGTACTGGTTACTGTCCAACGCTTGCTGAGCGCGTGTAAGGCCCACAGATCCATTGTACGAGTGCACGACAACAGACTTGTTCCCATCCTAAAGGGGTTCGGGTAAGCTTACCCTTTACAGCGAGTTCATCGGCCTCAGAATTTTCGATAGTTCCGTTACGACCAGGCACCCAAACAAGTTTAATGTGGAAGTAGCTTGATGCCACAGATAGTGAAGTCATGCACTCTTTTACTAGCTTTGAGCTCATTGCTTTCTAGTTGCAAGCTTGTTTTAGCGATTAATGAATTGGTATCGGCTATAATCGCGTAAGCGGTGTCTACGCCAATTAAGAAGAAGAAGAAAACTTGGTATTATCGAAGCACTTACTTTATTAATCTTCCGTTGTGCTCAACTTTTTAAAAGTATTTAAAATTTAATATAAAAACAATTCATAAATAATTAATTAGGGTTGTATATAGCAAACAATTTAATTCCAAATGTTCAGTTATATCAAAAAATATTTACTGTTTTACTTTCAAAAAATTACTACATATAAACCAAAAATTTAATTATTTAATATGATATTAAATAAGGAAATCGTTTGCAACAATGTAATAGTAACAAAAACGTGTTACACGTGTGTTTAAATGCATTTTACAAATGTTAAATAATTTTGAAATTCTCTTCAATTTATTTACTTTTGAGACAATATAATTAAACGGCAATTGGCGCTCTTGCAATTACCGTAAATAACCGATTTTGACGTTCAATAAGCGGCTACCGAGTTAAACGAATGACTTCAAATCAGCAGATAATAATCAAATTGCACAAAGTTTTTGAAACTCACGAAAAAAAATTGAGAATTCAGTGGCCGTAAGACGTGAGAGACAGTCACCGTCGCGATGATAATGATAATTATACCAATTAAATTATGATTGAGCACCATTGAGATAAATTTATGAACTTGCACGTTGCGGCTAACTACAAATTATCTAAAAATACATAAACAATATATATGTATATAAATATACATATTGGTAAATGGTAAATGCACAAATTATACTCGTATGAATTTAAATCCTGAAAATTATATTCATGTGCTCTGAAATTACCGTCATTGAGAGGCGAGTTAATTGCGCGGCAAATGCGCATTTACGCGAAGGAATTTAAATCACTTGTCGCAAATCAAATAAAAATTAAATTATAGAAAAATGAAAAAAGTTAAAAAAAAATTATTAACAATAAAAAATTTAGCAGCAATTACGATTTGTATTTTTATCTAAATAGCGTTATTGATTTATTGCAGTGCGCGCATAATTATTAATCGCCATTAAGCGGCTTATGTAATTGCGCAAGAAAACAATAAATTATAAATTTTAAATCGGTTGACATGAAAGCTTTCCTTTGCCTTTGCAAACGCTTACAAAACTTATTGGCAATTAAATTTGTAAGCAAACAAGCATTTATACATTTATCGGTATATAGTAAACAAAAATTGGATAAAAACACCTAAAGCTCCACTTTGTTATTTTTATTTACAGAAGCAATATTTATTGTTCAAGTCCATATYAAGTAGCATATTCACTTAGAGCTACAAACACAAAAAATTTACTTCGCCAGTTTATTCTTTTCCTTTTGCTGATAACCTTCAATGGTGAAATACTGCAGATCATACTTTATATCGAAGTGTTACGTCCTTTGAATTTACTGTTGACAAAAAATTATTAAAACGAAAATTCTTATCTTATAATGTACGTATGCAAGTGTATATGCTATGTACGAAAGAATTTTAAATAAATTAGACTATATCCTMMTAAGGTTATATTTCAATAACTACTTCTGGKTGAGAATATACTCTAGACGTGAATGAAGAAGAGGTTTTGTGGTGGAGGAGGATATTATTTCAATCTATATAGACGCATCCAAGATTTACTGGAGCATACATCGAGGATATTGATATCTTTATCTATATGAAGTACCAAACTCAGCTAAAATCTTCCAAACGATCGAGGCATAAAAGTCTGCGGAGTTATACTAAGTAACTACAGATAGCCAAGCCGCATTGACAGCCTTGTCGTTGCTAAATATACCCTAACAGGGTATATTAAGTTTGTTACGAAGTTTGTAACACCCAGAAGGGAGGGTAGGAGACCTTATAAAGTATATATATCAATGATCAGTACGTCGATCTGAGTCGATTTAGTCATGTCCGTCTGTCTGCCTGTATATATACAAACTAGCCCCACAGTTTTTAAGATATCGTTTTGACATTTTCCAAACGTCATTTTCTCTTCCAAGAAGCTGCTCATTTGTCGGAACTGCCGATATCGGACCACTGTAACATATACCTGCCATACAAACTGAATGATCGGAATCAAGTTCTTGTATGAAAAACTTTCACATTTGACAAGATATATTCACGAAATATGGTATATATTATTTTTTAAGTCAACAATGTAATCTGCGAAGAGAGATTTGTTCAGAACGGATCATGGGAAACTTCTTCATTTGAAGATATACATATCTTTATGAAATTTGGTATGAGCTTGTATGGAGAACTTTCGCATTTGACGTGGTATCTTCACGAAAATTGGCATGGATTACTGCTTAAGGTAACAATAATCTCCAATAATCTCCAAAAAAATTCAGAACGAATTACTATAGCATATAGCTTTCATACAAACTGAACAAAAGTTACTAAGAGAAATGCACATGTGAAGGGTATTTAGCTTCGGTGCAACCGAAGTTAACGTTTTTTCTTGTTTTCAGTAGAGTTAGTTAATGTATGAAGGCCTTCAGGTTAGGTTAGGTTAAGAGATCGATTATAACAGGAATCTTAATGGAACTGCTAAGAACGCCCATCAGTTATGTTATCTAAAGCTCCTATATATTGGATCATAAGACCAATACAAATCGACGAAGCTTTTTAGGCCTATCACAAGTTTTCTGAGACGGCTAATATCAGTTTCATCAATGTCTTCTGGTTTCTTTCAAACCTCAGTCTTGCAAAGTTTGGAGAATGGAGCAATAAATACCTGGTTGTTCCCCCTCATTCTATTCCATACAACTTTGACAACCAGCGTCCGACAAAACGGTAAGCCTTACCGCATGAAGCAGTGACCATTAAAAACTCCTACAATGGTCGCAATAGAATCTTTGCTCCGGGAAAGTAGTTCAGTAGACCTCTCACGTTCTACTTTAGGCCTAAAAGGCCTGAATGACCCCCTAGTGGCATAATAACTGGTCGTCAATGAGTGCCTGCATAGCGCATGCGAAATCCATTTGTTCAGTGCTAAACGGTAAGACGCCAATGGAGATCCTACTCTGTCCCATTCCGATGTGAGCCGGGTGCTCCGTTTGGCTGGCTCATCGGCTTTGGAGTTACCAGCAATTCCGCTGTGACCATGCACCTAAACGAGCCTGATGATGAAGTAGTTTGAAGCTATTTCTTGTGAGAACGTAGACTCTTTGACTAGCGCAATTTTAGTGAACTCAGCGCCAATGGGAGAATAAATGGTACGCTTCGTGACAGCAACCCCTTCTGCCTGAAAAACACTACAGTGATCCGGTAGCCTAAAGGTAAGATTGAAAGTGAGCTTCGTTCAAAAAACTCCCCTCCAGCTCTGATTCATTCGTGGAAAGCTCACTACGCCTCTTCTCCAGCGACTTTTCATCATCTACATAAAAGCCGCCAAGAGTTTTCTCTACGTTGCAGGGATTTATGTTTCGAGGGATGCAGTTGAAGAAAAAAATAACTTCGGCGTGTTTCTGGTTCGGATCCCTGCTTCCCTGAGCTTTCGCAGCCATACATCTAGCCGCAAAGTCCATATAATTAGAGTTCGGGTCACATAAATATTTTCAACAACGAGAGAGCAGACGAGTTGACCAAGTCAGTAGACTCTTAATCAATCGAAAAAAGTACACTGTTCTGCATTTTCTAAGCGTGTATCAAGTTCAACCACAATACCAAAGTAGAACACTTCAAATCCATCAGAAACCAAACCTTGAATGCCTACATAGGCCTCAATTGTTAAGTATTACCTGGACATTGCCCTATAGGTATTCATCAGTAAGGATATTTCAACGATTTCGAGATGAAAACTTCAAGATCTATTGATTTTCGAAGGTTTTGTTGATCTGTAATTAAAACTTGGTGGCATCATAAACGATCGGCGTGCTTGGTTGTTCAAGAGGGGTAACCTAATCTAACTTAACTATTCATGACGTTTAAAATATAAAAAATGAGAACAATTTAATATATTCTTTAAGCTGGAATATTCTTTTAACATGGAATAGAAATTATTTCCTCAGTGCCAGGTCACAAAGGCATCGATGACAATGAGGTAACCGACAAGGTTGCCAAGCTTGGTCTGCGGCTATCATCCGATAATTTGACCTACATTAGTAAATTGCAGAATGTGGCTGACAAATCGAGATGACTACAGGAAATATCAAAAGCAAATAACCATCGAAGCAATGGAACGTGTCCTGTGTACTTGTCCTGCGCTAGCACGGCAAGAATTCAAAGATTAGGTACCCTGCGGTATGAAACACTGGTTGTGTTATCGATAAATAGGACGCAGAACCAACTTAATACAAATTCTGAAAAAAATTATATGCTTATGCTTTGGCATTAAATTGTACATGATCAATTTATCAACCTGTCTCCTTTCCGCAATCCTAACTGGGGACCTGACCCCATGAGAAGAAACATTTCGATTTTCACAAGATGGCTTATTTCTCTGGGAGAAATTAGAAAAGTAAAAAACACTTATACACCTGCTTTAGAGTTTTCCAGAGAAATKTGTTCAAAAATGATTTAATAAAATTAAAAATTAGAAAGCAAACTGTTTCTAATACAACAGCCCGAACAGTGTTTCGCAAAATGTTAACCCAAGTTGTTAATTCTGCAGAAACATAAAAAATTCTAAAATTAATGTCAATTATACAACCTTACAGATCTTTCACCTGCAAGTCACCCTTTGGAAGCGAACCACAGAATGTACCGACCACGAATTGAATTAGTCGAAAGAGTAATGGGAAAAAATGAAAATTATGTGCTTTCAGCAATTTCCAATTTCGCACGAAGCCGCAGTCAACATGTTCCGCGTAATTACTGCAGCACACACACACACCTACATACA
This sequence comes from Bactrocera latifrons, assembly GCF_001853355.1. Classification (NCBI taxonomy): domain Eukaryota; kingdom Metazoa; phylum Arthropoda; class Insecta; order Diptera; family Tephritidae; genus Bactrocera; species Bactrocera latifrons. Next base: position 1,322,997 of record NW_017537312.1, read on the forward strand.
TATACTCAGAGCGTTGGCTCACCGCTTTCCCAAGCGAACTTGTCAGCGAACCTTTTGCCTGCTGAACAAACCGCTAATCGAATTACGACAAATGCAACCAAAATGCCACCGAAACGATGTAATCATTGATTACAGACCCGCATAGCAATACCAACAACAATTATTCAAACGTGCAAGTACTCGGACTTTGTGACCCACTCTGCGTATGAATGCTTTGTGTCGCCTTCTGTGCTGTGGATTGAGTAGGCGTAGATGCTGATTGTGCGCAAGCCCATTGCACATAATCCACGTCGGTGGACGAGGGAATCTCAGTGTGATTGCAGAGCAAAAACAGCAATAACAATTGCAATCAATTTCAACTGAACGACGAACAGTCGAGTAGCTGCAAACATTTCGTGGCGCGAAATCTAGATAATCGCTTAGGAGGAACAGTTGCGAAGCTAACAGACAAGTGCAAACCACCCGTCGCATGGAGGTAGTAAGAAAAAAATTTTATTTTCTTCGGCTGTTCGAAGCTATAAATCCTTAACAGGTGTAGTATAAAGCGACATAAAAAGATCTTTGTATTGATTTGATTGGTCAGTTTGATTGGCTGCTATATTCTATAGGGAGCCGACCTAGAATATTTCTTTGGAATTGCTGAGTTTTATGAGGGAACTGAGCACTGAAAAGGATGAACGTAGTGAGCTTGACAAATTATGGTAAAATAGCTTGAATTGCTCAACCGTATCTATCTTCTTTACCATACCTCTTGTAAACGCAGTACTAAAGAGAATATTTTCTGAAGAGAAATGGAGTCTATTTTGAAGCAAAAGACCAATGGTACCACATAAATACATCCATCGCTCTCCATAACAACTCTAAGGGGAAATGACTGTTGCCCTCATTACGCTTTACCTGGGCTGTTTAATAAAGAAAAACACTTTAAATCAATAACATCAAAACTAGTCTTCATTCCAAGAAACAGATATTATGATGATATATATGAGATATGATGTCAAAGATTAATTCGCCCAACATTAGTTTAAAGAATAAATGAAGAACTGTTGTTACCGACATGCAAAATTAGCGAATTTTCGGGGAACAAATGAAAATTAAAAAAAAAACTTTATTGGATGCAATAAGCTATATTAATAATAATTATACATTGCTAATACTTCCGAAAGTACTAACCAAAACCAAATGTTCAGATCTATTTACATGACTTGACTTACTACTGTGATCAAATTGAAAGGTGACTTTTGGCTACTTCATCTCCTTCAAAGTAATCCCTTTCCGCTGTAATACACTTATACCTACGAATTTTCCAGTTATCATAGCACTTGGAAAGTGGCTCGGCGTGATGGCCATCAGAGCCTTCTTCCATCCAGCTTTTATATCCTTAATTGGGTCCAAACGGTCTCCTCGGAGAGGTCATGCGAATTTGATGAATATCCAGTAGTTACACGAAGGCGACTGCGGTGGTTGCGGCACGATGTAAGTTGAAGATGTGACGAAATGATCACGAATAACCAATGCAGTATGCGATCGTGCATTATCACATTTCTTATTTCAATAAATTCAGACATAGTAAAAATCGAAGAATTCACTCTTAGAGCCTCACAAACTGACGTGTATCTCAAATACTAATGAATATTTCAATGTGAAATTTAGCATATATGTCACTAACAATACCAACTTACAAAAAAAAAACTCCGAATTCGAAAAACCCGCGAAGTATAAATTAAAAATTCTCTTTTCAATTTGATCACAGGAGTAAAGAATCTTTCTGAACTCAGCGGACTAATAACGGAATTGCAAAACCAAAATGTTCTGCCTGAGGCAACTCAGCAGCATTTAAAAAGGACATAGCAAAAAAAAAAAAGTATTATTTTCCAAAAGAATTTTTTATTAATTTATGTTTATTTTTTTCCCCCTTGACTGCTCTCTGCGTCAATTTATTGTGAGTATGTATGCCAATGATCACAGTGTGTTGCACACTTAATCGTAACGAAGCTATTGATAGCTTAGCGTAATTGCAGTGCGACTTTTGTGTATGCGGGCCAATACAACAACTGCACAAGCACATGTGACAAAGTCCGTAGAAAAATTTCCAGGTAAAACCGTAAAAAGTAGTAAACAAAATAATAAACTAAGAAATAAAAATCAACAAACAACAAATAGACGAGCGAATACGGCAGTTGTAACCTTTTGTGGCAGACATTACGCGCGCCCCCACGAAACTAAAAAAGTGCTCCTGCTTAACGCAAACCAACTTCTATGTATGTACGTACCCGCCTTTGTAAGCGCAACCATGAGTCGAAATTATTTATGGCATCTCTGCCCACATTTTCTTTCAACTCCACGGTTCATACTTATGGCGAAATAATGTGTCAAAAACAATAATAAAATATAATCATTAAACAAATGCCAGCAGCAAGCGCATAATTTTTAAACAGCAACAACAACAGCAAAGTAAAATTTATTCGAGGCACGTACACTGCGGGCACAAAGGCCGTGCGCTCAAGAGACAGTCAGCAGGCGGGCGAAAGGGAGGTGAACTTTTGATGGCGTCAGCGTCGCTGAAAGTAAAGCTGCTTCAGTTGGGGCTGCTCTGACCAACGTCACCGCGCTTAGGTGCTGTGATACCACCAGCGTTGCTACCTTTTGGAATTTTTTGTTGAATTTTTATATTTGTATGGATTTGTATTTTGATTGTYGTTGTTGTTTTTGAAATTGCTGTAATCATCTCGCTGACGCGATCATATTTTAAATACTGAAGTCATCTGCTTCGGCTTGTTATCTTTTTTGCCCGCTAAATCCTTGGCGGTCAGTTTTAGTATTATATTACCCTTACAGATAATGACGTTGACGTTGCGTCACAGACTCGAGTTTGAAGTATTGTTTTTATACTCTCGCAACAAAGTTGCTAAAGAGAGTATTATAGTTTTGTTCACATAACGGTTGTTTGTAAGTCCTAAAACTAAAGAGTCAGATATAGGGTTATATATACCAAAGTGATCAGGGTGACGAGTAGAGTTGAAATCCGGATGTCTGTCTGTCCGTCTGTCCGTCTGTCCGTCC
>NW_017537312.1:1326509-1335782 GCF_001853355.1 Bactrocera latifrons
GGTATATAATATTTTCTTAACACCGTGATGACATGTACCAAATATGGGTGAAATCGCTTCACAACCACGCCTGAAATCTCGATTATCACTTTATCATGCGAGAGTATAAATTGTTCGGTGACACCCGAACTTAGCCCTTCCTTACTTGTTAGGAATAATTGTGGTGTAATCTCATTGATTGAACTTTGATTTTAATTCAAAGGTTCTTTCAGAAAGTAGAATGCTTACTCACACATTCTTTCCTAGCTAAAAGTGCTTAATGCTAAATACCAAAAGAGGTAATAAAGTGGAGTTTTTTCGAATATCGATTAAAAATTGCTACTTGTACTTTAATATTCTTAATGTTTCTCACTCATGCGAATGAATTCTGCTGCTAAATAGAATTGCAGCTTCGCAAACCCCAAAAAGGTTGTTACTTGAGTCGAATTTGAAATTTTTTCGAACAAGTTCTGTCTTAGTTTTCCTTTTACACCACACAGTAAACGAACAAAAGTCATTGTTATCGAAGAAAACATCAAAAAAATCCGAAAAATAATTTTCGATGTCCGTAAAGGGAAGTTGTTCGATATAGCCCATATTCCAATGAGAAAAACCCAAAGTGGGTGCCGCGCGAGCTCACTTTTGAGCAAAATTTATTGCGTCCGATAAAGTTAGCCGAGTGCACACGTTGAACCCACTCCAAAGCGTGGAAAAACGCAATAGTTGGGATGCGCATGTAATAATTTTTACTATTTTGGAAGAATTACCATCAACTACGACTGGTGTAATTGTGCTTTCTAAAGTTAAGCTTAAATACGAAGTATTATCAATACGAACTAAATCCACATGTTTTCGGTATGGGCACAGTGAACAAAATTTTATTCCGCAGTCAAGTAGGTAGCATAGATGCGACGAATACAAAGTTTTCCTTTTATATTTCAGGATTAGAAAACCGAAACAATTATTAAACCCCTTATCGAGCGACTTTTGCCACTCTGATTGAGGTATTTCCAAAACATGGGTTCTGAATGCATCAACCGTCTCTTCAGGCTTATCTCTTTCGTACAAGAATAAAAAGAAGTCATTCGTCAGGACTATACGATCGATGACTCATCAAATCGATGTTTTGAGTGCTCCAAAATGCAATTGTATCAGTCGATGTGTGAGAGCTAAAATTGCATTACATAGCGTTATTAGAGCGTTTGAATTACGGAATCGCCGAAAACCAGCGGACGGTTCGAACTGTTTCCCCAAGACAATGGACCTTATCAAGAGTCAGTGAAAACGATGGTAAAAATCCATGAATTGGACTTTGAACTGCTTCGTGATTCACCGTATTTAGCAGGTCTGCCCCCAGAGACTATTTCCTTTTCTACGATCTCAACAGAATGCTCGCTGAGAAGAAATTTTCGTTGAATGAACCGATGTATTACTTAAAAACGTCGAGAGAGAATTTACAATATTTGGTTGCCTGAGCGTAAAGTAAATTGCATGTACTTAAGTATATTTCCCATCTTAAGCCAAATGAATCATGATATGCTTCATGATAGTCAGAAAATTAATAAATTTTTTACCAACCTTTATAAAGCATTCAAAACTGGTTGGGCTAATTAAAAGCTACAATTTTTCACAAAAAAATGTTGCATAAGAAAAATAAGTGAAATATAATGCAACTATAACATGAAATCCGCAATTTGTTTAGAATAGTTTTAAATACGAATACTTGCAAGTGTCCACAGTAGAGGTTACGAATAATTTACCAGTTCCGTAAAAAAATAATTGAACTGGACTTTATTACAGTTATTAGCGCTGTGCTACAAGACTCAGTTTGCTGGAAAGCTAGGGTATAAGTAATGGTAATGATTTTTATATTATATTAGGTTAGATTAAGTTCGGTTAGGTTATAACGTCGATCCTATAGGGATCTCCCTGGGCAGCTTACAATGCGGCTCCATTGTGGTCGACTCATATATAATCGTTCATAAGAACCTTATAAATCGACGAAGCGCCTTGAGTAGATCACAAATTTGTTGAAGTTGCCAATGTCAATTTCTGCTTTGCCTTCTTGTTCTCTGAAGGTATGACTGCCGAGATGTTTCAACAACAGCGCACCAGTCGTTTCTTCTTTTCGCTACGTGGCGCCAATTGGATATTCCAAGCGTAGCCAGATCCTTCTCCACCTGGTTCTTCCAACGGAGTGCAGGTCTTCCCCTTCCTCTGGTTCCCCCGGCGGATACAGCGCGGAATACTTTCAGAGCTGGAGTGTTTTCGTCCATTTGGACAACATGATCTAGCCAGCGTAGTCACTGTCTTTTAATTCGCTGAACTATGTCAATGTCATCATATATGTCATGCCCCTCATTGTTCCATCGAATGCGATATTCGCCGTGGCCAACGCGCAAAGGACCATAAATCTTTCGCACAACTTTTTTCTCGAAAACTCGCAACGTCGACTCATCAGGACCATATAGCAGGACGGTGAGTGACTGGTTTTTGTTCATCGAGAGAGGACTTTGCTTCTCAATTGCCTACTCAGTCCGAGGTAGCACCTGTTGGCAAGAGTTATCCTGCGTTGGATTTCCAGGCTGACATTGTTGGTGGTGTTTACGCTGGTTCCAAGATAGACGAAATTATCAACAACTTCAAAGTTATGACTGTCACCAGTGACGTGAGAGCTAAGTCGCGAGTTCGACAACTGTTTGTTTGATGACAGGAGATGTTTCGTCTTGCCCTCGTTCACTACCAGACCCATCTGCTTTGCTGCCTTGTCCAATCTGGAGAAAGCAGAACTAACGGCGCGGGTGTTGAGGCCGATGATATCAATATCATCTGCATACGCCAGCAGCTGTACACTCTTGTAGAAGATGGTACCTTCTGTGTTTAGCTCTGTAGCGCGAATTATTTTCTCCAGCAGCAGGTTGAAGAAGTCGCACGATAGAGAGTCGCCTTGTCTGAAACCTCGTTTGGTATCGAACGGCTCGGAGAGGTCCTTCCCGATTCTGACGGAGCTTTTAGTGTCGCTCCTCGTGAGTTTTGCGGAGATACCAAATTCAGGCATCGCAGCATAAAGGCAGCTCCTTTTCGTGCTGTCGAAAGCAGCTTTGAAATCGACGAAGAGGTGGTGAGTGTCGATTCTCCTTTCACGGGTCTTTTCCAAGATTTGGTGAATATCTGGTCGGTTGTTGATTTTCCAGGTCTGAAGCCACACTGATAAGGTCCAATCAGTTTTTTGACGGTGGGCCTTAATCTTTCACACAATACGCTCGACAGAACTTTATATGCAATGTTGAGGAGGCTTATCCCACGGTAGTTGGCGCAGATTGTGGAGTCTCCTTTTTGTGGATTGGGTATAGCGCTCTTAAATTTCAATCGTTGGGCGTGCTTTCGTCCGAATATATTATATACAAAGAAGCTGATGCATGCTCCTTATCAGTTCTTCGCCGCCGTGTTTGAATAGCTCGGCCGGCAATCCATCGGCCCCCGCCGGTTTGTTGTTCTTCAGGCGTGTAATTGCTATTCGAACTTCTTCATGGTCGGGAAATGGAACTTCTGCTTCAAATTCATCGATTGGGGAATCGGGTTCGCCTTCTCCTGGCGTTGTGCGTTCACTGCAATTCAGCAGGCTGGAGAAGTGTTCCCTCCATAATTTAAGTATGATCTGGGCATCGGTGACTAGATCACCTTTGGGGGTTCTACAAGAGTTTGCTCGGGTCTTGCAACCTTCTGTAAGCCGCCGCATTTTTTCGTAGAATTTTCGAGTATTACCCCTATCGGCCAGCTTATCAAGCTCTTCATACTCACGCATTTCGGCCTCTTTCATTTTCWGTCTGCAAATGCGTCTCGTTTCCCTCTTCAACTCTCGGTATCTATCCCAGCCCGCACGTATTGTGGTCGATCGTAACGTTGCGAGGTAGGCAGCCTGTTTTCTCTCCGCTGCGACACGGCACTCCTCGTCGTACCAGCTGCTCTTTTGTACTTTCCGAAAACCAATGGTTTCGGTTGTGGCTGTACGTAAGGAGTTTGAAATGCCGTCCCACAGTTCCCTTATATCGAGTTGTTGACGAGTGCTCTCAGAGAGCACGTCGAACATTCCTTGTGTTTGTTGGCGTGCGTTTTTTACTGCACAGAGGCTGGTACGAATCTTGGCTGCAACAAGATAGTGGTCCGAGTCGATGTTAGGACCTCGGAGCGTACGCACATCTAAAACACTAGAGACGTGTCTTCCGTCTATCACAACATGATCATGAACATACAGTTTTGACAATTTGCGTTCGACTGGGTTTTTAACATTACTACGTGAATACCTATGCAAGATGATCTTTACTCAGGGAAGACAATAAAGTGGATCTCTTAAGTTCTACGCTATACCAGACGCATTTCGCAGTCACCTGCTTAACGCACGCTGGATCCATAGGTCTAGTGCTAAAACGTAAGTCGTCAAAGGCGATCCAACATTACCAAGAACTTTTTTCTAATAGATAAAATTTTGTGTCCCTCGGAATTGAAAGATTATTTGGCCCCAGATCTGGCGTTTTTAAAGTTGAAATAGTTTACTGCTGTATAAAAAAAACGGTCGATTTCTTAAAATTTTGACGTTTGTGCATGTTGCTTTAAAAATTGATTTGTGATTTTGTTCAACTCAATAATGTAAAAAGTCAGGAAGTCGGCAAGAGTTAACATAGGTAAGTTTGAGATCTCTTCCTAAAGCTCAATACACCGACTCACAGCAGACAAAGAGACAACAAGTTAGGAAAAGTTAACCCTTCCTGAGACCTTATACACCAATTCACAGGAAACACCTTTTTCTAAACGTCATTTGACTCAATGAGATTACCATATAAAATTGTATCAAATTTTGGTTGGCATTGGATTGGATCATAAGATTGTATGTTCCGAAAACAGTTAACCACTCACAACTAAACTCTAAGTCAGTCTCTAAAATTTATTTGTTATTTTCGTGAGACGGCCAGTGTACTTCATATACATGCATACATACATACTTATATAATTTGCTGCAAAAAAAATTTGAAAAATGCATAATTAATGCGCAACACCAGCAACTGCGACATCTTCGCATGCATCACTTTGCGAGAAAAAAGCAAAACCAAACAATTTTTGTTGCAAGTCTTCAGTGAGCAATCAAAACTGTTGCCACAACACCCAGACAACAACAAATGTGATAGTAACCTATAGCGAACAACCAGTTTTGATGTTTTACAGAGTTGCTGTTGTGGCAGCTGTTGCTGTTACAACGCCTCGGACCATTTGTTCACCACAAAATGTGTCAGATGCGAGCAGCAAGCGGAAAATTATAGGCCTGTCGGAAAAATTTGTGCACTGACTATGGAATGGGAATGGGAAAGTGATAAATAGTTCAACAAGAAAAACAATTAAAGATTTAGTAATTGAAGGTATGCGATGTGGGCTTTTGGAAAATTACTCGTTTAATAAAAAAAATCATAGCTCAAGGCTAATTAATAATAAACAAAAACAAGTAAGGAAGGGATAAGTTCGGGTGTTACCGAACATTTTATACTCTCGCATGATAAAGTGATAATCGAGATTTCATTATCCGTCATTTACATATTTTTTTTAATTTGCTGTAAATTAATTAGAGTAGATCAATTTGTGTACTTTGAGTATTGAATTGTACTTTCATTTATTTTAATTGCATTGAAAAGTTATAGTCCGATCACGACAATTTTTCCACAAGGGATACCTCAGCTCAAATACCGTATTTGTGTAAAGTTTTATTCCGCTATCATCATTGGTCCTGATGTATATATTATACAGAGAAGGCATCAGATGGAATTCAAAATAGCGTTATATTGGAAGAAGGCGTGGTTTTAAACCGATTTCATCCATATTTCGTACATGTCATCAGGGTGTTAAGAAACTATTATATACCGAATTTCATTGAAATCGGTCGAGTAGTTCCTGAGATATGGTTTTTGGTCCATAAGTGGGTGACGCCACGCCCATTTTCAATTTTTAAAAAAAGCCTGGGTGCAGCTTCCTTCTGCCATTTCTTCTGTAAAATTTAGTGTTTTTGACGTTTTTCGTTAGTCGGTTAACACACTTTTAGTGATTTTCAACATAACCTTTGTATGGGAGGTGGGCGTGGTTATTATCCGATTTCTTCCATTTTTGAGCTGTATATGACAATGCCTGAAGGAAACGACTCTGTAGAGTTTGGTTGACATAGCTGTAGCAGTTTCCGAGATATGTACAAAAAACTTAGTAGGGGGCGGGGCCACGYCCACTTTTCCAAAAAATTACGGCCAAATATGCCCCTATGTTTCATCATGATATCTCAATTTTTACTCAAGTTAACGCTTGCACGGACAGACAGACATCCGGATTTCAACTCTACTCGTCACCCTGATCACTTTGGTATATATAACCCTATATCTGACTCTTTTAATTTTAGGACTTACAAACAACCGTTATGTGGACAAAACTATAATATTTTCTTTAGCAACATTGTTGCGAGAGTATAACAAAGACTACTAAATTTTTGGAGCATTATTTGAGTCTGTTTATTTTAAAATTTGTTTAAAAGTTTGCGACTAAATTTTGTACAGAGACACCTCAACTACTCACCTAATCTGCGCAAAACTTAGTATAGCTACAGATATTGTTAGCGTTCATTTCACACCTTCAAATTTTTTCCTACAGGGTCTGCCGATGCTTCTGGGCGGATTATATGTGTCAGCACCAGCCAGTGTTGTTGGCATGCCTGCAGTTGATAGCTACACATTTAGTATGTATGTAACTTGCTTTTAATCGTTATTTGTTGTTGTAGAGTTGTTGTTATTGCTAGTTTCATTGCAACTGACATTGACAACAGAGCAAGCAAAATCACCATAAAACTAAGTGCAACAGCATTGATATCAGCTGCAAGTGAAAGTTGATAGCAACACAACATTCCAACAACAAGAATAACAGTAGCTAATGCAATAATAACAGCAAACATTCAAATGCAATGCAGCTATCATCAGATAGGCGGCAACTGTGAGCACATGAGTGACATAACGATGTTAACGGTAATCAAAGCGCACAGCAGATTGCCAGAGCGCATCCTGCAACGAGGCGGCAACACTCCTGTGTGGGAGGAAAAGTGCAATAAATATTCATTAGAGGCTATGATAGCATTGTCTCCTTTGTAAACAGGCGTGGCTGCTCTACACATTTGGTCTAATATGGCTTAATTTGGCGAAAACGAAGATGATAAATGTTGTTGCAGTGACGAAGATAAGATTATACCGTTATTATTGCTACAAAATAGAGTGCATGCTGGAGAGCACATAATCTGTAATGAAATGGCATTAAATAGTTAAAATATATGAGGGATCGAAACGATCGAATATGTTTTGTGAGAATCTTGTCTCTCCGACATAAACTTTTCTATATTTATCTGAGCGAAGTAAATTCAGTTTTTGACGATGTTTGCAACACCCAGATGTAGATGTCCGAGACCCCATAATGTATATATGTATACGTATATACATAAATGATCAGCATGACAACCGGTATGGCCAACCTCGTTACGCGAACTAGCTCTATGTACTATATATCTCGAAACCAGCGTAAATTATATCAATAATCTAAGCCTGGAGACTGTGCGCGGAATAACTCTTGCCAAAAGATGATACTTTAGGATTGGTAGGCAGTCGGAAAGCAGATCCCTCTCTTGACGAACAAAAATTACGCTTTAAATTTCTCCCATCATTCCCGTCCTATAATAAGGCGCAGAAACGACGACGGAGCGATGAACTTCGAAAAGGATGGAACAATGAACTGTATGCTATAGTTAAGCCAAGGAAAATCCAACCAATGCGCTGATTATGTCATATCGTTCGCATAAAAGAAGATGCTCCAACGAAAAGCTCTTCGATTTGAGACGCATGTGTAGACAACAGAAGCAACGGCGTCCACGCGTTCAATGGCAGAACCAAATGCATAGCAATTGTTGTGATGTACAACCGGCGAGATATCGGAAAGGATCACGGCCAGACGGGCCCGCGGTGCAAAAGTGGCAGAGAAAATTACCACATGATGGGTTCCAAAGTTCTATACTCGCTAGTACAATCAGAGCAAGGATGTGGTAATGTGATTAGATTAGTTAATTTGAGGATTGCATTGCGACCTGTGGTGTATTGTGCTTTTTCTTCTCATCACTTCACTTTATTTAGTCCAGTTTTATTAAGAAGGGTTATCTTGCGGGTGATTTGATACCTCCGCCGCAACGTCGCTAATCCAACATTAAGCTGTGAAACAGAATCCAAGTTTGTGCTTTCCATAACACTTCCCCACTGGCTTGGCTTCCGTGGCTTCGTTTGCTTTGCTAAAATGTTGACTAGTTCAACGGCGATTAAAGGAGGGACCTGAGAAGTTGTGTAGAGAAATTTGCATTTCAATAACCAAACCTAACGACTCTTTGACTGAGCTCTAAAATGATCTAAAAACGAATTAGGAATAGCGAAAAATCCTGATGCTGAACTAGCATCATATAACTATAAATATATGTGTTTATATACATATGTATATACTATGTATATATGTATACCGGTAGATGTTCCTGATTAACCCATAATTATAGATTCCAATGTGACATGTAATAATAATCCGCTTATCTCCCTGTCTTGAAACTTAAGTTGTACTGCCCTTTTCAGTTCGAAAGCATTTCATGGAAGCATTTAAGTCACTTGTGCATATGGTAAAAGAAGCTTACTTAAGTTCTAAGCTAAAGTTTACTCATACATCTGCTTTCATGTCACTCTCTTGAGCCCCTTTAAGGAGTAAAGAGCTGCCTCTAAAGCCAACGCGGCTTTTTACGAACATTAAGCTGTAGTTTTTACTGCAATAATTGGAGGCTGCAGGGATTGCGGTTGGCTGCCCACACGAATACTACTGCATAACGCTACACGGCCAATGTCAGCATTTGTATTGTTTGTGCTCTGAGTGCTTTGAAGTGGCAACCGCATGCATTTTAATGCAACAGCGATTACATGAAATACGCGAGTACCCGTCGGTGAGCGGCAAATATCGACAGAAAGAGAGGAAATTCACACAGCAATAACAACAAAATGTGGGGGAAAAACAGAAAAAAACGAGCGAACAAAATATGCGCCGCGATGCGCCATCAAGGTTACGCATCCCATGTAAGTAAATATATGCATACAGTTAAATGTATATATCGGGTGATTTTTTTGAGGTTAGGATTTTCATGCATTAGTATTTGACAGATCACGTGGGATATCAGACATGGTGTCAAAGAGAAAGATGCTCAGT
>NW_017537312.1:1336943-1351431 GCF_001853355.1 Bactrocera latifrons
CTGTAGCCACATATGGACCCATATGCACCGATAAATATATGCATATGCAAAGCAGTATGCATATGAAAGTGGTATTCATGCATATTTGTGAGGACTTCAAGGCCAACAATAACAACAATGGAGGGCAAAAGACAAAAACATAATGAACACAACGACAATTAAAACAAGAAGAGTGTAAACAAGTGCATTGGCATTGGATTTAGCTCGGTTAAATTTATTACATACGTTTTTCTCATATACAATACGTACATAATGCATATGTTTTAAATATCCGTAGAGTTCATGAAAATGCTACAACATACATATGCACGAATGTTTTTCAAGATCAGATTTATATATACATATACATATGTGTATATGTATGTATGAATATTTACTAATCTGGAATAAATTTTTTTATTTGCATCCATTTGTATCTCTCCTTCAACGTTAGTCGCTTGCCGGCTTAAGTAAAAGTAAAGAGCGCATCCCAAATGGAAACACACTTTCCTGTTACCATGAGGGATACCTCATAATTCAGACAATATCGGGACAGAAGATTTTGGGAAGTTTGAGTATGTCGCGGAACCCGTGCTGATGCCTAAATGGTCAGCGAGCTATAATTCGGATCGGAAGTAACAAATGACTTGTTTCCGCATACCGGCTCTGCGGACGAATGAGCATCCCTTCCCGGATCATTCCTGGGACCAAGTATGAACACAAAACAACAACAATAACAACTGACACCTTGCCAACTACAGAAATATTGGCAACACGAACAGTTAAAGGAATCATAAAGCGGATTCTATAACAGAATCCAATGAAAAACAGCTTTTCGTCAGGAAATGATAAATACCACCTCCGACCGACAAAAACGAAGGATATCAACCAAAGTACTCTAAACTTAGAACCGTCAGTCTCCAAGGCAACCAAGTGTACCAACCAAAGTACACCAACAGCCAAGGAGGAGGTACAGGCCAAAGTAATATTAAAATCAGCTGCGGAAGAGCCGATACCACATGACATTCTTTATACTCGGAAAGATAGAAAAGGACCAGGCTGAGGGCGCCTCATTTAATTAAGCGGAGATAAAGCGCCAGACACTGGTGGTGGAGGAGTATGAGAGAGACCGCCAAAACAAATATGAAGAAAGTAAATCGGGTCTCGCAACAAAACATTTGAAACTCTGTATGTTTAGGCAGGACAACAACTGTATGACACTTTTGCAATGTGGCGAGGAACAGTCTGCAAGTGTCTAGACAAAAACTCTACCACACCTAATTCCACACAAGAGAGTGGATTGGAAATCGATATTCGATTATCAGGTCAAGTGATAATTTACGCTCTCGACAATCCCCATCCGAAATATGACTACTCTGAAATTCTTATGGATTAAAGGTCAATCAAGTGCGCAGATTAGGCCTCTTTGGACTGGTGTGTTGAGTCGCTAAAATTACCGTTAGACGCCTTCAAATTCATTTTTATGTGAAATGATTTTGAGTACAAGTTTGGAACAAACCCATTTCTCAAATCATTAATGTTGTTTCTCTTTAGTTCCTCAACTAGGAAATCATTAAAAAAAAATAAAATATTTATATATATGTTAGTTCTAATGATTGGCAACTGTAAATAAAATATTTCTATACTTAACCTCAATGTGATTTTGAGATTTTAGAAAATCAGTACAATAATTTAGATCCACCGTATCTAAATACGACATCATCTCCCATATGAACCTATTACCATTTACTGCTTTTCTTGATAAAATCAATCCGCCATAAAAATATACTCCAAAGCTTAGATACTTGGATATTGGTTCCCAGTCACATTGTACCATAATAACATTTAATTGCGGAAAGGTGAAATTTTTTGTTTCAAATTAAAAAGAAATTTATTTCGGGAAAGAAAATTGAAAAAAAAACTTTTGTTCAAAAATGAGTGAAAATTATGAAGAAATTCGCTATATTTTGAAATTTTTGTAAAAAAAAAATGAAAGAATGCCACACAAGCCACCATGAACGAAGACGATACTCTATCAGTTCGTGTATCACAACAATGATTCGCTCGCGTTCGTTCTGGGAATTTCAATGTGAAAGATGCACCTCGCTCTGATCGACCTATCGTGGAAAAAGTCGAAAAAATTATGGATTGACCAGTACCGCCGCATGACATCGTTAAGGAACTTAACATTCATCATTAAACGGGTTTGAACCACTTAAAAAAGGCTGGGATTGGAAAGGAATCATCCACTATGATCTGCTCCAGCCTTGTTAAAAGATTGATTCTACATTTTACTGTCAACAATGGATGAGAATGAATCGAAAAAAAAACGACCAGAACTGAGCAACAGAAAGGGCTTCGTCTTCCATCAAGACAACGCTAGACCACACACATCTTTGATGACTGACAAAAACTGTGGTGGACCTGGTTAGGAAGTTTTGATGCACCCACCCTATAGCCTCGACCTTACACCATTTGACTCTAATTTGTTTCGGTCATTGGAGATCTGGAGAAAGTTGACTTCAAGAGAACCCTGTGTAAATTAATTGTCCTCGTTTTTCGCCGAGAAACCAGATAAGTTGCACACTGATGAAATAATGTCTCTAGCGGAAAAATGGCAAAAAGTGGTCGACCAAAATGGTACATATTTAGTTCATTAATGTTCATTATTAAAAACAATAAGTTTGATTAGAAATATGAAAATACTTTTTCGACTACCCAATACATAATGAATCTTCAAGTGAATAAACCATATGGTGGGTCATACCAACATCTTTGTGGCACTTGTTTTAACTACTTAGAGTTAGAAATAACAACAATCCATCAGCTCGTTACGTTGATCATTTATACATATGTATGTACATGTAGTATTAGTTTGTCAAAAAAGTCTTGCGGTATTTTCGCTAGTTGGCGCTGAGAGCGCGTAGTTCTAGTTTTATTCGTCGCATCGAGTCATGCTATACCTTTTTGGAAAGCCCATTTCACGCGCTAACACTTGTTTGATTGATTGTCGTTTCTTTTAAGTCGTTCGTGAGTTATAGCGTCGCAAACATGGAGCAAAATAATGAGAAAATACGGCATATTTTTTAAAGGCAAAAATGCATCTCAAGCCGCCAATAAAATTTGTGCAGTTTATGGACCCGATACAGTTTCCATTTCCACCGCACAACGATGGTTTCAACGTTTTCGTTCTGGTGTAGAGGTGGTCGAAGATGCGCCACGCTCCGGAAGRCCTGTCGTCGAAAATTGCKATAAAATCGCTGAATTGGTCGAAAGAGACCGGCATAGTAGCAGCCGTAGCATCGGTCAAGAGCTGGGCATGAGTCATCAAACCGTTATAAAATAAAATAAAAATAAATAAAAATAATTAAAATAAAAATACCGCAAGACTTTTTTGACAATCTATAATAAATACTTTGTAGAGTCCCAGACTCTCAACTTTCCAAACATGTCTATGTTCAAAGTACATCTGAAGCAACCCTGTCGGGAGAATTAAATATTATTTTTTTAATAATTGGCTCATTAAAATTGTTATAATTTATAATGTAATTAAATTAATTAATGTAATTTATATATGTACATACTTTTTTTGTAATATCAACGCATGCCAGAAAGCCAATATGTCCAATAAAACATAACAGTTTGCAGAAAAGGCGTTCGCTGAACTCATTAATCATTAAGCAGCTGAACTGTGTGGGTAACCTTGAACTATTTTATTATCTTTTTCCTCTTTTTTCACTTTGTATTTGCGCTATTTAAATATCTCGCCACACAAAATTCAATTACGACTCACTTCTTGAGCAAACAGCTACTTTTTTCACAATGCGTACAAAGAGTATTTGATTGGTAGCCGACAAATTATATCGCAAAGTCAACGGAAATACGCGTAAAACTACAAAACGCCGAACGGGTCACTAACCCAACGTAATTATCAAAACCACAAAAACATAAACGAAAAATGAATTCAGAGCTTTGCCATTCATTGGGAGCAGAATGAGCTTAACGGCTCAACGAAAAGGCGGCAATAACGCCGAAACGGTCGCGTAATGCGTGTCATGGAGCAACAATTGATAGCGGTAACATGGCGTTGGTCACACAACCGTTACCCACATGCACATATGTATATATATGTATTTGTGGTATGATATGTAGCAACGGTGGGTGCGTGCAAGCGGTCGACGGCTTCATTTTAATGAGCCACCAGTTGATTGTTTACCTTATGTAATTAAAGCCGAATCGTCGCTGTCCGCGCATTGAAAGTAACGCCTCCAAACAAAGATCTTGAGATCACAGCTTTTAATTAATCGCCATAATGTATCGCAGGTATTTGAGTAGTTGACAACAACAACGATTGCATACAAGCGGCAAACAAATGGAAGCAACAAAAAACAAGTAACAATGTTAACTTCGTCTGCACCGAAGTTATATACCCCTTACAGATGTATTTCTTACAGGATAAAATCTATAAAAAGGTGCTTGATGGACGAAAATTCGCGCCAAGTTTCTTTAGAATACTTTATCGAATAAAAAAGTTTTTCATAGAAGGGCTTTAGTGGGATCGGTCATATCAAAGGGCAGCATAAGCTTTCGTGGTCCGATAGCGGGGGTGATAATTTATCAGTTTTTCTGAGAGTCTAGGATGTGTGAAAAATTTCCTATCGATATATCAAAAACTGAGAGACTACTTTGCGTACATAGAGACGGGCAGATGGATATATCTAAATCGACTCAGCTCGTCACGCTGATCATTTGTAAGTATTTCATGGGGTCTCCACGTGTCAAGGTGATACAAAGCAAGCAAGCTTAATATACCCTGTACACGGTATAATTGTTTTACTTTATGTAAAGAAGTATATTGATATGCATAATGCGACGAAACTGTTTGAACTTACCATAAAGTAGCCAATATCAAAACCAGCCACATCTCTATGTTCCAAATATTTTATCTTCAGTGCGACAAAAGCTGTGCAGTTCGATGGAAGTACCTAGGTGACTCCACTCGGCCATCTGTCACAACATAGTTTCGAACTTTTCGATGCGGAGACAGCCAAGTAGCTTGATTTTCTTCTACTGGAATATAATACTAAAGATAACCCTATTTCGAGTTCCGACGGAGTTGATCAACCTCAGCCCATTTGGAGAGGCTTCGCCATATAGATTGAATTTATAGACCGTTGTGCAAAATATACCTTCTTTGGCCACCCTGGTGTTAAAGTCACCAAGCACGATTTCAGCATCGTGACAGGGCAGCTCTCATACATAGGTGTGCTCAAAGCGCTCGTCCGTAGGGGTGTAGGCGCAAATTAGTGTTATGTTGAAAAATGTTGGACTGATGCGAATAGTGACGCTCATCCATCGGAGTGACTGTCAGTACTCGACGACTGAGGATTTCTCCCAACGCGAATTCGACACCGAATTTGCACTCCTTTATATGGCCGCTCTAATAAATATCACAAGGCCTACACGTCCCGTCCCTTCCCCATCAACATCTTCAACATATTGTCACCGTTGATTGATATGTGAATAAGGGTTCACGAGAAAAAAATTTAAAAATTCCAAAACGGTAGTAAATTTTCCAAAATTCCTATAAATGCACTTTAATTTAAGCTGTCAACCCATTTGTCAAAAGATAACAGATTTATAACTTTGAAGATTATGTTTAGTCCTTGTTGCATATACGTATGTTTGTAAGTACAGCCATAGGTATTATATATATATATATGTACAAATATAGAGCAGTTAATACACAATAAATGGTGGAAACTTTGCGTATTAGATATACTAATAAATTTGCAAATATCGTTTGATCAAAGTAGAAGTACTTTTTCAAAAGCACTTTTTTTACAGATCAGTATTGTTTGGCATTTTATCATATAAAGACTTACGTCTGAACAACGTTTACGAATCGTTCAACTTTATTACGAAATCTCACGTTCTGTAAAAAATTCGTTACGCGCGCTTCACTCATCGGCCTGAGTATACTATTTGCAGCACCATCCCAGTCCCAGTATTCATTATTGGATAATATTCAAAAGAAATAGAATACGTCCAGCACGCAGTATACACGAAGTTTGTGGAGAGTTGATTCGCCGCCGTTCACAGCAAATCCGACAGACGTATGGAACGACTTGGCGCATTTTACGTCTAGATCTTAAATTGAAAGCGTACAAATTACAGTTTTTTCAAGGAATTTGGCCGCCCGATCTTCCCAAGCGACATAGAATGAGCCGGCAATGGCGACCATTATCGCGAATCATGATAACCGACTATTTAAAACCTGAAATTGAATATCGTGATCTTGACAATATTTGGTTTCAACTAGACGGCGCAACTTCCCATACATCACATCAATCAATGAATTTATTGAGATAACACTTCGGTGAGCAGATAATTTCACGTTATGGGCCGGTCGATTTGCCACCAAGATCATGTGATATCACGCCATTAGACCTTTTTCTGTAGAGATATGTAAAGTGTAAAGTCTATGCGAACAATCTCGCCTCGATTGAGGTCTTGGAGCAAAACAGCACGCGTGTCATTCGCCAATTACCAGTCGAAATATTTGAATTAGGCATAGATAGACTCAATTTATGGATTATCTGAGACGTAACAGTGGCCAACCTTTGAAAGAGATCATTTTCAAAGAATGTTTTTTCGAATGATAATAAACATTCCCCATTAAATTTGAAGTTTCTGTTTATTTTCTTTGAAAAAACATAGGGATCGGCGGGATAGTCGCACACCTTGACGCACTATGAGGAAATCTTGCGCAAAATTTTTAAAATAAATCTCAAATTATAGTTAAAATTTTATTAATCCCTTTCATTTCATTTCGTTGAGGAATTATGAGAAGTTGTGAGAAATTAAAAGCACAACTTAACTCATCTCAAACTCAACACGTTCTATATATTATATAAGTATGGGCAGTTTTATATTTTGTAGATGTAAGGATAGGACAGCACTTTAGATTCGTTACATTATCGTCATTCGAACATCTTTGTGGTTTGTTGCAGATTTCTACAAAAAAAAACAAAAAAAAAAAAATAATTGGGTTACGATAGCAAACCCGGATGTCAATCATTTAGAACGAATTTTGCAGTTGAGTATCACAAATTATATATTTTTCTTCAAAAATAACCGATATACATATCTACAATCTTAATTATTTCGGATTTACAAATTCATTTTGTTAACAAGACGCCTCAGACTTTCCCTTTTTTGCTGGTGTATACGGATTTCTCATGTCAATAGATAAATAAAACTCAACTCGTTATATTATTTTATATCTGGCGCTACTTTTGGAGAACACTATTGCTCTGTGCCTTTTTTCCATGTTAATATATGTAACTCAAATGCTAGTCAAATAGGTTTTTAGACATAAATATGATTTCGAATTTGGCGCTATCTGGCGGCAACTGCTTTGCCCTGAACCTTTCCCCAAATAAAAACAAGTATTCGACAGAATTCAGAAGCGATCATTAAACGATTTGCTAGCACTTCTTCTGATTACAACAAATACCCCAATTTTCATAGAAGTCATACAATGGAAAATAAATCTAAATATTATAAACAAATGTTAATTGTAAGCACACCTAAATAAGCCTCTTACCAGCAGCTGTTAGGCATGCAGTTTCACAGGAAACTTATGATTCAATAAAATACTTAACTATGATAATAAAAAACTCGTAGAAGTATTTTGCATTTGAAATATGTAATGGTTGAACATTTCACCAATTGCACTCATTACTTCGCTAAGCTTCATTACAAAAAAAAAAAAAATATCAATATTTTTTCACATTTTATATACAAGTATAAATGTAATTTTGTAATTAAATATAATATTTTTCTATTAAAAAATAGCAAACGAGATTTATCTAAATCGGAGAAAGCGCAAGGAAAAATTGACATACATAAACTCGTTCTCGCACATACTATATGTTATGTATTGTGCATTGTTGCATGTTCACCTGCTTTATGCTCCACTATGTACTTAGGCTAAGGGGTCAAGTACTTACAGTACAGTGCAAGCAGTAAAAAAACTTATCAAATATGTAATATTTTGCAGTCGTGTAGTTTTGTAAAAAGTTAGTCAAAATTTAAAAATATTTGCATAAAAATTTGCTTACGATTTTTTGTTCTACATCTACATTAGTAACTTGACGAATTGTACTCAAAATAAAAATATGTGAATATCAAACGTAAATAAATCTTTTGCACTAAAAACTCTTTGCAATTTATTCTTTAGATATTAAATTAAACTTTTATGAGCCTTCATTAAACCGATTAAGGAGAACACAAGCAAACCGCCTTTTTTTAAATGATATATTCAAATTTCATTTAATCGCTTATATTCGAGGACAAAATATGTACCCAAATACAGGCTGGAAAGACGTGTGAAATCATTTTGTAGTTTTCGAAGTTATTTTATTTTATTATATTTGTATTCCACCCAGAAGTCTGTATTTGTCGATCCGTTTGCTGCTCGACCTGCACTCCAGCAGTCTAAGAGCACTTATCAGCAACTTGGTATATGGGAACTATGGGACGGCATTTCAAACTCAATACGTACAGCTGCAAACGAAACCTTTGGTAAATGGGAGGAAAATGCAAAAGAACAGCTGATACGATGACGAGTGCTTTGTCGCAGAGGAGAGAAAACAGACCGCTACCTCGCAACCGTACAAACAACCACAACACGTGTTGGATGGGACATTAACAAAGATAGGCTGAAATGCGTGATATGAAGAGTTTAAGAAACTGCAGCGACTAATAGAAGGTTTCATGACCGGAACCCCCAAAGGTGATCCAGTGACTGATGCCCAGAGCATACCAAAAATATGGAGGGAACACTTCTCCGGCCTGCTAAATTTCAGGAGATGGTGAATACGATTGCCCAAGCAATAACGATGGAATAGACGTTCAATTTCCCGCTTTGAAGCAGTTCGAATAGCAATTACCAGTCTGAAAAATTCAAGCAGCAGATCTTCTACAAGGGTGTAAAACTGCTGGCGTATGCCAATGACCTCGATATCTTTGGCCATAACAACCACGCCGTTATTTCTGCTTTAAATCTCTGAGAGTATTCGACGCAGTACCCGCCGGGGAAAGCAAAGCAAGAGAAAGACCTCTAGAACTTGAATATCCAATTGGCGCTAAACTGCAAAAAGGAAGAATGACTGGCGCGCTGTTGTAAATTCGGCAAGCGGTTTCTACGCCGATAAAGAACAAAAAGTTTGTTAAAATTTCGGAGACATCGAAAAACTCTTCAAAATCTCTTATATACTTAACAGTGTGGTATATTTTGTTACAGTGCACATTGGTAATTGTCTTGATGAATGACATTAAAAACGTCGACGATTTTTTAAATAGAATTTTTGATGTTTTTCGTTGGTGTCGTGGTAAACAGACTAGTCTTGGCTAAAACAGTCTAAGCAAATACATAATATATGTATATCTGCGTCTCGAAAAAATCTACAGTTTTTCGTTTGGCTTCTTTAGCAATATTTTCAAATATTTTTCTACTATTGTAGAAATCTTTAGACTAACTTTTAGTTTCTTAATCAATAGCTGTCAATACCACTTTCCACGAAAGTCAGTGACACAATTTCCAGGTTGGGAGCAATATTTAACGAATTTATATGCGACACGATTCTTTAAAAAGATATGTATTTCAAAGATGTTTTGAGAACTTAGCCATGAAAACAAAGATTTCATGAACGGTGGAGCTTTGTAAGTACGATACAGATACACCAAAACTAACGGTTCTTTATCAATGCAGCTAACCAAAAAACCGCAAATTTCACATACATATGTCCTTAAGGGGTTTGCTTGCATTACGAGTACCAACAATATATATTTTTATTATTTACAAAATAATTTTGAAGATCGTTTTCCAAATAAACAAACAGGAAATCTATTAGTTCAAGACCAAATCTTTGGTAGTCTACTGTTTCTAATATCCAATATCAATTACAAATTTTTACGCTAATTAAAATAAAATAGCCAAAAGCACACCTGAAGGAAAGAAAAATTTCTGAAGCTAACAGTTAATTAAGTGCTACATAAATAACTCAAGGAAGAAAAAATACCAAATAAATTTGTGCAAAGAAAATTCATGTGAAAGAGCACGAAAGAAAACGAGTAACTCGAAAGCCAACTTACTGCCATGAGAAGCTGCCAGTGATGCCGTCTTTGAGGCGGTCACGCAGCGAACGCTGCCTGCTCGGGCCTGGCCCGGTGAGTGGCGGCAGCGTGGCATGCTCTCCGTCGCCATTGCCCTCATCGATGGCGGTGCTGATGTTCGAGGTGGAGCTGGACATGGGTGCGGCGCCGCCAGCACCGCCAGCACCGCCACCGCTGCCACTGACCGCGCCGCCCGCGCCCGCAGCGCTAACGGCATGCGCCACCTGTTGTTGTTGCTCTACATGCTCCATTATGGGCGGCTGCTGCTGTGCTGTTGTTATTTGCTGTAAACTATGTGGCAGTTGCTGCTGCTGCTGCTGTTGCTGTTGTTGTTGCAGATGTTGATTATGACGCCGCCGTATGCTGTGCCGTGGCGAGTTTTCACGCGACATTTCGTTGTCGTTGTTGGTAGTTTGTGTGTGTAAGTGATAATTTTTTGGTGATTTGAGGAAATTCGTTAAATTTTTAGAAGAAATTAATTATTACAGGGTGTGTTTATTTATTAGTTTGGTTGAGTGTTAAATTAACTTCTAGTTGATTATTTGTATCGAATGCGAAATACGCAAAATGCAATGCGTAAATAACGGTATTTGCGTTTATTTGTCGATTATTTATTTGTGTAGCATAAAGTTTATAATGGAAACTCAATTTGCACGCATATTTTGTCAAAGTTTAGGTCATGTTGAAGCAGTAAAAATTCGTAGCAAATAAAAGTGGTTGCACATTCAAGCATCTGTGGCGGTCTCTACTGCGATTTATTTGTGGTATTTAAATATTTTCTATTTTTTTTTTTTTGTTTTTGCATTTCTAAAACAAATCACATTCGGATGCACATTCAGTTTAAATTAAAGTAATTAGGAATTTGGAAAAGTTGAAAATAGTTTAGTTTGGGAAGAGCAAATAGAGTAAAAAGTGGAAAAAAGTAAAAGAGATGAAATATTTTAGATGCAAATTGAATTAGAGAGAGTAAAAAATTTAAATATTAAATAGTATTTTGAGTAAGAGTTTAGTATTTCTGTGGAATGGGAGTATAAGTGCTTAGTTTTGTAGAGTAAAATAGCATTTTCTAGTCTTATGTTGTATATCAAATAGGCATAAAATACACAAGCATATTTTTCTGTCTTTTTATTTGAAGAATTTCAACGATTTTTATATTAAAAAATATTATTAAAATTAGGAACTTTATTATCGTTAATTATTTCTATAACCTATACATATAAGTTAAATAGTGTTTTTAAAGGTAAAAATAAATAAAAGTGCAATTACTTAGTTCAATATTCAACTTTCCACTTAACTACTATAATTGCGGTCGGAGGCTCAAATAACCGATATTCTAGTACTCAAATTTCAAAGAGAGCCGCTTCATCGAGTAATCATATGAGTCCATTGTTACCAAAAAAAGAACGAAAAATACATCTTATACAATGAGTTTGTAAAATTTTGTTAAGAAACCAATGAACCGAATGAACTAGTACTTTTCCGCACAGGCATTAATTGATTAGTTAGCCGGCCTTTGCTCAATTAAAGCGCTAAGTTAGATCGATTTCCCACACAAACTATAAATCTTATTTAATACATTTATTGTTAATCGAATTGAAATCGAGTAGAAACCGGAATGCAAACCTGCGGTTTTTTATCCAGACTGTAAATTGGCTGCGTTTAACTCTAGTGGTTGTTGTCCACGCTGCAAATGTGGTGGTGTGCATTGGTAAAATAACAATCAACTCATGAATTTTAATCATCAGAAAAAATACAAAATGAGAAACACAGGCAAGTGCAAGTAGAACAGTCCGTTAATCGAGCGCATCGTTTGTCTAGTAGCCGGCAAAAATAGTTTCTCAATATTAACCCTAAAGTATTCAATTAATTTGACTGTGCGAAAAGGCTATAGGCAGACAAAATTGATTTGGTGATCCATTAGGTGCGGAATACCGTTCAAAGTCATGTTGCAAACTGCAAATCAGCCGTGTTGTAGAATAACATAGAAATATAAAGAACAAATGGTAATTAGCAGTGAAATCTGGCAACTAATTGCTTCATACGTAGAACATGTGTGTACTATATAAGATTTAATAGAATTGCAACCATTGCATGCATTTGCAAACTTCTGATTCGAATATTGCTTTGGCGTATGCTCGAAAAGACGAATCCAATCAGATTCTATGGCACCAATGGAAACCACAATTGGTTTGGCATTCTGACTAGCAATCAAATTTGTCTTGAATTCCACAATACCTCTGAATATAAATTTCCTAGAAACCTCTAGACCTAACCAGTATCACTTCGCTAAATCAAATTGTATTTACATTTCTTTTAAAAAATTATTAGTATTCTTAAGCAGAAAGGATTCGATAAAAGTAGATTAGAAAGCATTCAAAAGATTAAGGTAAATTGAAAAATATATTAACAAAGTCTAAATGCGGAAAAACAGACAAAAAATGTTTAATTTGGAAAGTTTGTGAAAAATTGTTTCTGTTTTAGTAATTAATTATATATAAATATTAGTAAGGAACAAAACTCATCTAAAATTATAATATTATTTCAAATGAATCTTCTAAGTGATTAATTAAATTAAATACCTGAATAAATCATAAATAATATAATTAAATATAATAATAATTTATATTACATATGTATGTAACTTGTAATTGAATTTTGGACATTCTTATTCAAGTTAAATCATAAATTTTAATTAATAAACAAACTTATTTATTTAGTTAAATAACTGGTTCAATTTGATTTAAGAAAGTTTATTATTATTCTTTTATTAACTAAATTATTTATTTATTACATTGACTTTAATTGATTTAACTTTAATACTATAATTTGGTCATTTTAATATTTCATTAGTTAGTTCAGTAATAAATTTTATTTTATTAATAACTGTGCCCGAAAAAATAAGGTGACATTGTATTTATTTTGAAAATTCTTTATTTATTCTTCCAAATCAATTTCATCCCCTTCAAAGTAATACCCACTAGATGTAGTACATTATGCCAACGGATTTTCCAACCTTCGAAACACTGGTTGTAGTCACTTTCCGGGATGGCCTTCAGTTCCGTCTTCGCTGCGGCTTGAATCTCCTCTATCGTACAAAAACGGTATCCCCGGAGCGGTCTTTAGAGCTTGGTGAAAGTCGCACGGCGCCAGATCAGGTGAATGCGGTGGTTGCGGAACGATATGGGCTGAGTTTTTGGCGAAATGATCACGAATCACGAGGGCAGTATGGGATGGTGCTTTATCGTGGTGTAAAAACCAAGAATTGTCTTTCCACAACGCCGGCCATTTTAGGCGGATAACGTTACGCAAACGACGCATAACGTTCAAATAATATTCCTTGTTGACTGTTTGAGCGGTTGGAAGGAATTCATAATGCACAACACCACGATAATCGAAGAAAACACTCAACATGACCTTGATTTTTGAGCGACTTTGGCGCGATTTTTTCGGTCTCGGCTCTCATTTGGCACGATATTCGCTCGATTGATCGGTTGTTTCAGGCTCGCAGGCATAGATCCATCGCCAGCTATAATGCATTTCATGACACCCTGGTAGTCGGAAAGCATCGTTTCACACACTTCAACGCGACGCCTTTTTTCCAAAAAATTCAATGTTATCGGTACCAGTCGAGATTTGACGCGCTTGAGGCCCAAAACATCCTTCAAAATGGTATTGGCTGAGCCTTTCGATATGCCAACTCATCAGCAAAGTCTCTAATTGTTAGTCGACGGTTCTTAAATACCAAATCTCTGATTTGTTCAACGTGAGCTTCGTCGGTTGAGGTTGATGGTCGCCCTGGACGCTCTTCGTCTTCGACACGTTCACGGCCGGCTTGGAACTTACTATAATACCTGCAAGCATTTTTTTTAGACATAGCCTTATCACCAAAGGCTTCTGCACCTTCCTCAATGTATACGCAGCAGAAAATTGATTCCGTAAACAAAATTTAACGCAAATTCTTTGCTCAACAAATTTCGACATCGCAAAAAACGAAAAGCTCACAAAACGACACGTGTCTCAAACACTAATGAATATTTTGACATGAACTTTGACACAAATGTGACTGACAGTACTACCAACCTAAAAAAAAAGTTCTGTAAATCCTTCGACGCGCGCAGTTTAAATTCAACCTTATTTTTTGGGCAATACATACTAATTGAAATAAATATTACTCATGATTATTTTTTAAAATTTAATTATTTAATTTTTTAATTGTTGATTTTAAATTTTTAGTTAACTAACTGATTAATTTGAATTAGTTCGCAACAATGTAAGAATTTAATAATTACTAATTTAATTTATTGTTGATAATTAGTTATTATAACTT
>NW_017537312.1:1351686-1376513 GCF_001853355.1 Bactrocera latifrons
AAAACACTTTAAAAACTAAAATGAAGTTTAGAAACCATTATTTATTATTATTTAATTTATTTTTTTTTAACTTTAGCTTAATCAATTTAATTAATTTTTAAGAAATGCTTGAAATTTCCTGAAAATTACTCAAAATTGCTGATTTAGTTTAAGCCACTTTTAAATCAAGGTTAATTAATTGTGGAAAAGCTTGAGGCATACATATATAAATATAATAGTTATTACGATACATACATACATACATTCCACTTATATACCATACAAGTAAATTCTCTTAGAAGTACACAATATGAAATGTCGAAATATATAAAATATACGGAAGGATAAAAGCATAAATAATAAGGAAGATACTAGGTTTTGAGAAGACGCACATTTTATTGACAGCTGACGCTTCTAGCACTGATTCGGCTGCATGCAGGCATTTCCAATCCGCAATTCACATACATATGTACATACAAGTAAATCACATAACACATCTAGAGGCTAGCTGAGTAGAGTTGCTATTTAAGTATGGATGGATCCAGCATGGCTTGCAAGTATCGAGGTTAGGCACATTGAGAGCAGACTAACAGATTTCAACTATTTATTTAAGTATATACAATAAGTATTCCTTTACATCCTATACATATATATATATATATATATATACATATACATTTAAGCTTTTGTCTATCTACATGTACAATGTATTTTTTGTTATTCAATTCTTTTGTCTTCACTAGTTTGCTAATTCCTATATATGTATGTGGAGTTACGTTATCAGCTGTAAAGCAATAAGCATATGTGTTAGTATATGTTGTTTTGAAATATTTTACAGTTTACACCAGCGTTATATCGTATATGTATGTATGTACGTAAGCAAATGATTTACTCAGTTTTGTAGCTCTTTCAAGGAGTTATGACGTGACTAAATGTATGAGTATGTGTGTGCTTGTTGCCTTGTTTACGGTTGTGTATGTATATTAAGTAATTAATTTAAGACACTTTAGAAATACAAGGTTACTGTCGGGAACGAACCTGCAAAGAGAAAAAAAAAGAAATGTTTATTGTTTTGGTAACTTTTACAAGAAGATTATTTATTAGTTAACTTTCCAAACCTAGATAAAACGTTAACTTCGGTTGCACCGATGAAAGGTATTATAGCCCTTCATTTTGCACAAAAGTCATATATTTAATTAAAGCACACTTTATCTTATGCGCTCATAACAGCAATTACATAATATTCTTAGTAATGTTACATTTGTGCTGCAATTATGAACACGGTTAGTTTGACGGCACATGCGTGGCGTATGAGTAACCTCCACATTAAAGCCACATTAGCTAAGCGCTTCTACCGAAAACTGAACTTAACATAAGCACAGCAAACTTTCCGTCTCTAATGAGTAATAGTCTACTTAGAGATGAAGCAAGCAAGTAACGGTAGACAGCGGCAGACGCGAACACGGGAACAACGCCTGCAACGAACGCGAATAGTAAAACATGTGCTGCCAAACCCCAGGAGCACGTAGCGAAGCATTGGCATTGACAGTCGAGTGCAGCTTGGCACACTATATTTGCAAGAAACTTAGTGCTCATACTGCTCAGCGCACTTGGCACACTCTAGGGCCATCGGCAGATTTAGCTTGCGCGCTCACTTCATAATTTTAATGGAATTTCCTTTTGCGGCGCAAATGAGTGTGTACGTGCGTTTTTGGTTGCAAAAAATTTTGCGAACTTTGTAAAAGTCAACAGAGCGCACAAAAGTTTCACTTAATATTAAATTATAGCATAAGCTCATTTCATTTAGTTCTTTATTGCAACATCTTGATAAGTGCATCAATAGCAGGAAATAATTTGGCCAAAAGCGTAATGCCGCGCCAGTCTTTTGCAGTTCCATAATTAGCGCTAAATTGAATGCAAGTGAAATCGTAACTTTCTTAAGAGAGAGTTTTTGCATTAGCAAATGCTTCAGAAATTGGGAAAATTTAAAAATTCGGGAACCAAAGCTGGGGAAAAGCTTTAGATTGACATGTTGGAGTTGACGAAAATTTATGTAGTGTTCATCCTGTGATTGGTTTCTGTCCGAGTCCGTAAATGTCTCTCAGACTCCCATTTTTTCTGTTCCTGCAGCCTAAGGTGTGTCTTTTTACACATTTAAAATTTTCAAAAGATTCCTGCGAGCTTCGAAAGTTCGTATTTTGACGTCTATAAGCAAAATAAGTGACAAATTCAGTCGCTACAATCTCCTCTGCTTTAATTGCAAATCCATGGACCATGCTATATGAATGTGTTATTCCTCTTGCCTCTCTAAAAATCAAATGGTTCGATACGATAATATTGACGAAAACCTTTGTTTTTACTGACGTAAACGCCGTTACGCGGTTATGGTCGAGAACGCACAGATGGAGGATGGAGTCATGTGTGAAAGTTCAGGCAAGTGAGAAAAGTTCTCTGAGCGCCATTCAGTTGGGTGTGACCAGAAACGATTCTTTTACATATGGCTCAAGCAGCTTACAACTTCCGGTCTTAGACCAAGTATCCTCTGAGTAGCCAAAGAACATCCGCTTGAAGGTGAGCTAAGGTGAGAAAGCGAACCATTCCTTCCCAGTTCTATGCTCTGAGTTTGGGACCCGCCACGTAAAAAACACCCCTAATGAAAAGGAAGGCCTTTTGATGACAGCAAGGCGGATAATGGTCCGTCAGGTTTGAACTAAATAGGCAATTTCCGATGTTATAAACTCAGGCTACTGATTACTGGAACGCTATAGGGTTATGATTAGTGATTTTATTTTTATTTAATTCGAGTAGGGCGCTACATGCCTTATCCACCAATTCCATCTAAATTTTATAAGTTTTCTGTCAATTCGTTACTACTTCTTTTTCCTTTTGACATTACTTGAAAGCTTAATTTAATCTTTATTCATATTTTTCTTGCATTTAAATTCTCCTTGAAAGTTTCCTTTCATCCCACAATTTTTTTTTTGCTTTGTAACGTTTCCCTCAAACAAAGACCAAACTAAAAGTAAAACTAAAAGCGTCACAAGATAAAAATGTATATTTATTTATTCACACAAATATATTTATTTATGTATATATATATATATATGTATATATATAGTATATATGTATACAATCGGACCAGGTTGCAGGATATTTGCTCAGCCATTTTGTTGCCTCATTTTTGAGTTGGCCCTCTTTTGTTTCAACTCATTGCGCGCTCTCATGCGTGTTGTTGATTTGTGCATCGCTGAGCAATTTGTTTTGATTACGAGCTCATGGGACGGGGGGAAGTGAAATATGTAAAGAGTAGAATTGAAAATGAATAAACCAAAACAAAATGATACCCATTCATCGGCACATTATATAAAATGGAAAATATTGCATAAGCGCCAAACCCAAACGTGCCAAGCTGCACTGGGAAAATATTGCACTTGTATATATACTATATATACATGTATATAGTATGTGCAATAACAGTTCCTCTTGAATACGGAATTTCATAAAATGTGCTACAATGTTCGGAATTGTTTTGTGATTTGGACACATTGTAAGGGCGCAATTTTCTCTGAATCAATGGCTGCCTTTCACATCGCATGATAAACTTTTTTGTAACTCATAAAAGCTTCAATCACACTGTTTAAGAGTGTGTAAGCACATAGTGGTCTCTAAAGGACAAAAAGTTAGTTTTTCTATTGACAAGTCTGCGTTCTTTTAAAGAACTCAATGGGGTATTTTGGGTTTTGTTTGCGTAAGAGAGCATGGCTGTCGATAATTATTAATGCTTATTTTGCAAAGGCGAAATGAGACCAGCGCATCTTCTCAATAGTAGCTGCTTTCAGTTCAACAAGTAATTAATGAGTAATAGTGATCGAAAGTCTATGAAACAAAACTTTTCAACACTTAATAGACATCCTCATACTCTCTTGTATCGACTTCAACTCTCAACTTTTTTTCACCTGTTCTATTTTAGACAAGAGAGCTATATATTTTGATTCCTCGCAGAAGAAATTTAATAAGTGTAGTAAAATATATTCTGATAGATGGGTATAGTCAATGCTGGCCGAATGGAAATCGAGTTTTTTTCTTTTTTTCTTTGCGAAGTTTAGAAAAATTTAAACGTTAATACACATGACCAATTTTCACAAACCTCGAATAGGCCCACTTTCGTTAATAGTTGCGTAAGATAGCTGGTACAGGATGGATTCACTTGAGATTGTGTAAAATATGGAAGAGTGGACCTGCAAATCTGCTTCGATTGGCGGAAAAAGTGATATCCACTGGTTTCCGGAATTGAAAAGGTCAGATTTACATCCAGTATTTGGAGAAAGTAAAATGGTCACAGAACTCCACCATGCCAATTACTAAGCCAAACCGCAACAAGCTGTAAGTATTATAGTCTCATTTAGCAAAGAAATGCGTCATGATTTGCAGACCTCCAATTAACGTGGCTTTCAGGTCAAAGAAGTTGAGTCTTCGCTGGGACAAGCGCATCCTGCTAAAAGAAGCCTATGTTGAAAAATAAATCGGCTTTTTTTTTAATTTTTTCTTTATTTTCTCGGTTAAATATTTATCAAATCGTACTCATGTACCCGTCTCTGAAGGAGGGATTCCTGACTAGAACAGGGTCGACTGCTTTCTACAGACCCGTTCCCATTAACTTTAGAAGATAGGGCACTCATCTAAATGAATTTAAGTAACTTTTTTTTAGAATATTTTCTGTTATTATCCTCAAGATGCAAGAAGTTGTACTTGGTCAAATCGAAAGAGAACAAAGTTTCGTACAGAACTACTTTGCTGTCCGACGCAAATCTTTAGCTTAATAGCCCTTGGATTAAAATTGAAAACAGGTAAAATTGCTTCAACTGAACTCGCAATATCTTTATTTTTAGTGAATGGATCCAAGTTTTGCATATATTTTAACCATGGTTTAGGTTAGCTGAATGATTTGGTGGGTTGGTTGGTTAAAAAGGAAGCATCAAATTGTCCTCACACATGCTTTGCATACCGCCGAAACCACTTTTTCAATTTTCTGATGGTGCGATCTTAAGAGTAGCTGCCCTGTGCTGACTCCTATAATATTACTAAACTCTCTTTTCCCTAAAAGTAGAAGATTTTTGCTTTATTCGGATTTCGAACGTTTGTTACACTCAAATACCAATTTTGTCTCCTAACTACTGCACTACATTTGACTATTAAAAAATATTTTCAAATGTTAAAGCTGCTATAAATAAACCTAAGCTATTTAAATACCGTTGAAAGCTCTAGAGCAGACTGCGGATTAAATTTTATGCAAAATTGGCATTTCATGTAAAGTTCGTACTTAACTTTTGGTTTTGTGCAAATATACAAACATATATAACATACACACTTAGTGCTTTGGGAGGAGCGAATTGGAGCACATAGGGTCGGCACTGCGTATGAGCAACTTTTTGTACTGGGGGGGAGGGAATTTTCCGCAATAAATCATGCATGCTGGCGCGACAATAAAAAGTTATATAAAAGGCACAAAGCATATGAGAGATATTAAATATGTGTAACAGTTAAGTGCAAGCGCAAAAATATTTTATATGCACATACTTTGCGCTACAATTGCGAGCAATAAAATTGCAGTTGACTAGGCATTTTTTTGGAAGTACTTTTTTTAAACAAGATAGAATTATATATTTTATTACAAATTCTAAAATTGTATAGTAAGCCAATATTATGAAAATAACTAACTTTCTAAAAAAAAAAAATGTGTATTTATTTATAGCAATAGTGAGTGATAAACAGAACAATAATAATCAATATGTATATCTACTGTGCCCAAAAAATAAGGTGACATTTGAATTTAAASTGCGCGCGTCGAAGGATTTGGAGAATTATTTTTTTTTAGGTTGGTAGTACTGTCAGTCACATTTGTGTCAAAGTTCATGTCAAAATATTCATTAGTGTTTGAGACACGTGTCGTTTTATGAGCTGCTAAAAGTGAGCTTTTCGCTTTTTGCGATGTCGAAATTAGTTGAGCAAAGAATTTGCGTTAAATTTTGTTTACGGAATCAATTTTCTGCTGCGTATACGTTGAGGAAGGTGCAGAAAGCCTTTTGTGATGAGGCTATGTCTCCAAAAAATGTTTACAATTATTATAGTAAGTTCCAAGCCGGCCGTGAACGTGTCGAAGACGAAGAGCGTCCAGGGCGACCATCCACCTCAACCGACGAAGCTCACGTTCAACAAATCAGAGATTTGGTGTTTAAAAACCGTCGACTAACAATTAGAGACCTTGCTGATGAGTTGGCTTATCGAAAGGCTCAGCCAATACCATTTTGAAGGATGTTTTGCGCCTCAAGCGC
This sequence comes from Bactrocera latifrons, assembly GCF_001853355.1. NCBI lineage: Eukaryota > Metazoa > Arthropoda > Insecta > Diptera > Tephritidae > Bactrocera > Bactrocera latifrons. The sequence goes on from NW_017537312.1 coordinate 1,357,998, forward strand.
GTCAAATCTCGACTGATATCGATAACATTGTTTTTTTGGAAAAAGGGCGTCGCGTTGAAGTGTGTGAAACGATGCTTTCCGACTACCAGGGTGTCATGAAACGCATTATAGCTGGCGATGAGACTTGGATTTATGCCTACGACCCCGACAACCGATTAATCGAGCGAATATCGTGCCAAAAGAGAGCCGAGACCAAAAAAATCGCGCCAAAGTCGCTCAAAAATCAAGGTCATGTTGAGTGTTTTCTTCGATTATCGTGGTGTTGTGCATTACGAATTCCTTCCAACCGCTCAAACAGTCAACAAGGAATATTATTTGAACGTTATGCGTCGTTTGCGTAACGTTATCCGCCTAAAATGGCCGGCGTTGTGGAAAGACAATTCTTGGTTTTTACACCACGATAATGCACCATCCCATACTGCCCTCGTAATTCGTGATCATTTCACCAAAAACTCAGCCCATATCGTTCCGCAACCACCGTATTCACCTGATCTGGCGCCGTGCGACTTTGGCTGTTCACGAAGCTCTAAAGACCGCTCCGGGGACACTGTTTTTACACGATAGAGGAGATTCACGCCGCAGCGAAGACGAAACTGAGGGTCATCCCGGAAAGTGACTACAACCCGTGTTTCGAAGATTGGAAAATCCGTTGGCATAAGTGCATTGCATCGGGAGGGGATCACTTTGAAGGGGATGAAATTGATTTGGAAGAATAAATAAAGAATTTTCAAAATAAATACAATGTCATCTTATTTTGAAAAGGTCTGTAAACAGATCGTAACTGTTGTAAAATTTTTTGTAACTTCTATAGTTGTGAAATATTTGGGAAACCTTATCTTTTTTCATTTGTTTAGTACTGTTTTACCTTATATATATACTATATATACCCTATACAGTTCACATAACCATATAATTTAAAATATTATTACCAACTTGCAATTTATTTGCACGTCACTGTATATCACAGCTAATAAAATAAATGCGATGTTGGAAAAGTGAGTGACAAAGTGGCTTAAATATATTTTCCGCGCAACTTCCATAATTTGCACACACACAGACATACATTTTATTCCGAACAAAACATTTTTATTACAAGAACCCGTCAATTATTGCTTTTTAAGAATTTAGCTAAAATCACCAAATTAAAAGCTGGCGAAAATTGAGCAGAAGCTTCGAATGGAAGCAAGGAAATTAAATCCATTGAACGATGCGTTAGAAAAACAGAAAATTTCAACAACAACAACAATGAGATGACTTTAGATATCAATGCATTCAACATATTTTGGGAAAAATGACGCGGGCATTGTTTGTTGCTGCGTGGGTCGGACCTACAAATATTGATATTCGTCTAGGAAACGCATGTGTATTTATATGTGTGTGAGTGCAAATATAAAAGGATTTATTATCCATGCGTGGGTTTCCATTTGGCACATAAACCGCAAAATGATATCGAGTACACTTTGGAAATACTTTAAAATTGCATTAAATTCTGGGGCAAACAGTGATTTTGAGCTTTCAATATGTATATAGAATCATTATTTCTGTTATAAAGAAATTGAAACATTTCTATCTGAGTAAAATTTTATTTTTTCCAAAGTTTTGGATTCGAGCTAAGAAACCACACGAGTCCTATCTTCTTGTCACAATATGGTTCTACCCGCCACAGCTAACGTTCGTAATGCAAGTAAGAGCTCATAAATTTCCCAAGGATACCATAATCCGTTATACATTTCAGATAGAAAAAGCTGAAAGTTCATAATTTATGTAGCTACTTGAAAGCCTATGTAGAGGATCGTATTTAATTGGCTACGCTTTCGATATTGCAGCAATAATTACAATACGAAACACAGAAGGAGTGCTAGCTCATGACTCACACATCCTCCATTTGGCTACGAAAAAAGTAGAGATACCACTGCTAATAAATAAGCACATACGCCTCGAACTAAGTACGCAAATGACTACAAGTAGTAAACTACTTATCAGCGTCCTAATATACAGAGCTGAGATCTGTCAGATGTGCTTAGAAAAAATTTCCGACGTAAAATAGTTGCCAGAGTGACAGTGCCCTCATAGTTGCATCAGCCTACCGATCAGTATCAGGCGATGCTGTAGTAGTTATAAGCGGTAATATCCCAATTGATCTTCTGGCATACGAAAGGAAAAAACTGTGGTAGCTAAAGAAAACATCCGAAAACAACAAGAACGCAATTGATCGCATAAACGATACTCGCATGGCAACGAAGATGGAAAAATGAGAGTTGCGGAAGATGACGGCCAGACTAATAAAAGACCTAAACTTATGGATAAGCCAGCTGTTATCCGGTCACAGATACTTCAAAAAGCTCATCCACGAAATGAGAAAAGTCGAAGAGCCGTGATGCTTATTTTTTAGTGACAGTCCGAGAAATTCCTTCAAGAAAATATGAGAGTTGGGAGTAGATTAACCCGATTTTATTTATTTTTGCCAATAGCAGATACTATTAACATTCCATAAAACATTTCACATGCTAAATATGTTCCTTGAGATTTATAAAGGTACCACACATAAAACTGTATTAAAAATGAAAGCATCAAAATTAATTTAAAATTTTGCTACTTGAGAAGTAGACGTGATTGTTCTCTAAATTTAGTCCAAATCGGTCCAATTTCTTCTCCAGCTCCCAGAAACCCCTCTCATATCATTTCAGCTGTAAAATTTTATATATCTGTCGTATTTAATAGTTTCTAACAGTACCGTTAAACGAGAAGTAAGTGAGGTTATAATCGAATCTCATCCATTTTTATAGAGTTGGTAGAAATGCTTAAATGATTTATTCTAAGTAAATTTGGCAACTGTAGCTTTAGTGGCCTAGGAGATATGTACACTAAACCGATAGGAGCGCAGTCACACCAACTTTTTCCAAAGTACCTTTTTTTGTCAGATTTCCTGATTGATTTGTAATCTTCCAATTTCGAACCCCTTACTGTTATATACTACTGTTTTTTAAACAGTTTTGACTTCTTGGGTTCGCTGATATTCCACTACTGATTTGGTCAAGTAACTAAAATTCATTGCAATTTTTCAAATCTCTGGCACCTCTACAGGTTTATTTTACAAGTATGCCAAGTGTAAGCACATACTTCGAGCTTGAGAAAGTGTTTTCGGAGAGATCTTCTTCATTACTTCGATCGAAATTCATCGCATTTTGGTGGAAGTTTATGGTAAACATGCTCTAACTAAGGGTCATATGAGTTGAAGCCAAGGACCCTTAAAAAGCGAAGGTAAGAGACGCTGCTTAAACGCAACAAAACTGGGCTACTTTTGCATCAGATTGTCGCTGGTGACAAAAAATTAAAACCAATACGATTAGATAATAAGGCAATAATTTTCTATTATTATAACGAGAATACCGATTAAAAACTATTTCAAAAACAACTGCTGGGACCTTTAGCAACACCGGACTTATGGTTCAGGTCTTGCACCTTCTGACTACCATTTACTCGATACAAAGCATCATCACTGAAAAGGGTTTACACCAGAACAGGTTATCAGTATCAAAATTCTCTTTGGCTTCATTCATTCTTAACGAGTTCAGTTCTCAGCGTAGTCGGTTTGGAATAAAATCCAAAAATTTCCACAAAAATGGGAATATTTTATAGCTTCAGGGCTACACTTTGAATAACACATCATTATACACATATTTTTTATTTAATAAACAATGAGATTTTGAAAAATAAACCACACGAATATATATATATACGTATTAGAGTGGGTCAATTTTTTTCTTGACAAAGCGGTTATCAAAATCGTAAACCACGGTGAATTCTAAGAAAATTTGCCCAAGAAACCATGGGTCTAAAATGAAAATCGAGCTTCCGGTTTTTAGCGAGAAAATTTCGTATATTGTATTTTGTAAAAAAAAAAATCCAATTCCTATTCCACCGTCGATTGTTTGCTTGCTTTGTAGCTATCGAAGCTAATTTGCTCAAATTTGGTAATGTGATGTTGTATTTAAGCAGAAAAGTCGACACTACAGAAACTTTTTATAGGAGCGTGGCACTGCCCACTTATGAGTTCATTTGTATATCTCTGGAACCACCCCACCGATAACGTTCGAATTTGGTATACATATTAATGCCTACTTAAGGGATATCTGGTAAATGATCGAAATCGGATAATAACTACCCCCCCCCCCCCTTCGCATATAACGGTAATTTTTGAAAACACTAAAGATCGGAAATTTTAATAACCGTCGAAGGGAAACATCTTGAGTTTGGTATTCGGTGTTGTATTGCAGCCAGAAATCCGACTATATGAAAATTTTGGCATGTCACCGCCCACTTTTGAGTGCATATGTAAATCTCTGGAACTACTTTATCGATTTCGTCTAAATTTGGTACACATTTTAGTTTGTACCTAGTTAGGAGAGATTATGAAAATGATTAAAATTGGGCAAAAACTACGGCCACCTCCCATATAACTGCTTTATGTTTTCGACTCTGGTAGTTGTTACTGTTTTCCTTTTCATTTATTAAAAAAAAAATCAAAATGAAAAGTTTCTCGTTAAAAACCGGAAGCTCCATTTTGATTTTAGACCCATGGTTTCTTAGGCAAATTTTCTTAGAATTCATCGTAGTTTACGAATTTGATAACCGCTTGGTGCACTTTTTTTGCTCCATACAAATTGACCCACTCTAATATATATGTATATATATACTGCCCACTAGGCATTTTTTAGGTCAGAAATTTACTATAAAGTTTGATGTTGCCTACCGAGGTGCAAATTATATAAGAGAAATTGCTTTACATGATTAGATATTTTTATTTGGCTCTTATTTGAACCCAACACTCATCGAGCAGCTGCCCCGTATCCCTTGCTATAAGTCTTGAACTCAAAAACATTTACAACAAAAAGTCACTCTGACTTATATTGGCAAATCCTAAAATGCAAATTAAAAGCTATTTATAAAACTGTACAGAAGAAATATGCCTTTCGTTCACCATCACACATTTCATTCCTTTGTCAACGCCTATTTATAGTAAATTTTTGTCACATTTTTCAGTGTCACTTCAAGGATTTCCGACAAGCAGCCGCACAAAGCTCGCAGGGTGATTTATGTTTTGCACTCGACGCACTTAAATCGTCCAAGTGCATCCGGCTCTTTCGCTGGCCTTTCACGCACACAACCGTACAAGGGAAAACACACCCCGCGTATGTGTGAGTGTGTTTGTTTTTGTTGTGAAAACTCAGGTTAAAAGTGGCTGCAATCAAAAGACTAGCGGCAATTTTCAGCAAAACTAACGAAAACAAAGTTTTTGCTCCACGAAGGAGAGGCTGCTTGAGTGCGTGTGGCAGCGAAAGTGCATTCAAAACAACAACAACAGTGCGCACACATGCTCATAAAAGCAGAATGCGGTCATAATTGGAGCGTTGACAGGATGAAAATCCTTGGCGCTAACAAAAGCGTGAACTTCCGCAATTCGTTTGTTCACCCTGCGACAATTGTCCCGTCTGTCGTTTAACTTTCGTGCTTATTTAATGTTTTAAACTTTCTCATAAGCAGTTTATTTGGTTGGAATGTTTGCGCTCATCACATGTGTGTGTGTGTGTATGTGGAGAAATTTGTAAACGCTTGCATACATACCTATGAGTGAGTTTGAATGTCAGCGAAACGAGAACTAGTTCATAACTATAATTTTTCCGACAAATTGAGACCAGTTCGTCGAAGTGATGCGTTTAGTATGAAAAAGCTTGTGATAAACCTTATTGAGAGTGTGTCCGGTGGATCTCCCTCAGCCAGAAAGACCTCTCAGTTGCATAGGAGCTAGTTGTTTGCCAGCTCGAGCAAAGTCTAGAGGTCCAACATTAAAGCGCAAGAAGACAGCGAACACCTATCTCGTTCCCAATCAGATGTAACTGAGCCCTATCTTGCAAGCTCATCTGCTTTGTAGTTTTCAACGATTCCGCAATATCTAGGCACCCTGACGAACCTGAATCACGCGTTGGTGCAATATTCCAAAGCGACCATTGCGCAACTTTGTTTTGGATACTGTAGCGGGTTAAACTCCTACTCCAAAATCTATCCCGACATACTAAACTTATGTCCAACGAGTCCTCGCATAAGTCTAACCACCTCTTTGCATGCTCAGCAAACCCTGCCCATCTAACATCCTTCTACTTTGGTCCGGCCCCGTTGAAAAAGTCCGTTTCCAGGGCTTATTGTAAGGCTACTTCGATGACAACCAACGTTAACCTTACCACCCAAGCGAGGATTAGATAACCGTTACAACAACAACGAATCTAACATAAAGCTTCACCTCTCACCTTCAAGCTGAGTTTGGATCCGTCCGGAAAAATATGCGCTGCGCCTCTTCTCCAGCCCCCCTGCACATGTTCCTCGACGGTACATGAGAAGTTAGCAAGATATGTGGAGTGCACTCAGTTTTCAGGGATGCATTTAAAAAAGGAGACAATTTTGGTACTTTCCAGTATGAACTCTTCAAGTTCACAGCTTCTCTAAGACCATAGCAACATAGCCTCTTCCAGCTTTGTGAAGAATGGCATTCAGTGGTATTATAGGTGTTGTTCGAAGTGTCAATGAAAACCGTTCTTTGAACACATTAAGGCTTCTTAGCGACCATCGCTTTTGAAGCACCAGCCACCAAACGAAAACCCCAAAACACCATTAAATATTATTGGATTATCTAAGGTTTTGTAGCGCAAAAATAACATCTTTATGCCCCAGCACTTTCCAATATCTTCTCCACAGCACATTAAAGTATCGTATGCCTTCATTATTCGCTCCTCAATATTTGCCCCTTATGAACGCTTTCTGTTAAGGGAAAGCCTCCGGTTCTTTGCCTTTTCAAAGGATGCAGGCGCGAGCTTACGATCGCGTGGAGAAGGGCTTCTGGAATTTTATACCATCTGGTAAATAAAACTTTTTCGGATTTTGCTTGGAATATATATAAAAAGTAGAAACAAAACTTTTATAATAAGAAGCTCTAAACAGTTGTGATCCAGTTCATTTTTCTGCTGGGTATACACATACATAAAGTTGTGTGCCACTTTATTATTTGCTATTCGTGCATTTTTCACATGTATATTTATAACTGTTAGCATAGTTTCTATTTATTCATGCACACGCTTGCCCGTTACTTTGCCTTGTACACACTCTCAAGTTGCTCATAAAGCGTCAAATGCGTTCTTCAGCAAGTCGCCATACGGCACAAGAGCAGAACTTGTGAGTCAACACCGCTTGCCAAAGTTCAAACAATAGGCGCACACGAAGATTAAAATAAACTTCTGCCGCTTAGCAACATGAAAAACAACAAAAAGGCTGAAAATTGTTGCAAAGGAAGCCGCCAAACCCATTGCATGTAACCAGAGTAGTTGTTGGTAAGTAGTTGCCGAGTGGCAAATGCATTCGCACTTCAACTCGAATGCTCGAATTTCTATTTTTATTACTACCTCGCAGTTTTATAAGGCAACACACACTCACACATATATGCGAAAAGGTAAATAGAAGGTTGAATGCCGAAACTCAAGTCACTTCACTCTGAGAGGAGCATTTCCAAAAGTAATTTCGACACTTGTTTGCAAAAGTTTCACAAACGGATGCAAATTGTAGGAAATCTGAAAGTAGTTTTCTTCTATCTCATCTTATTCTTCGTCATTCTTCTTCTCTAATTTAATCTAAAAGATTTAAATTATGTAATGTGATCCACACTCTCATTTCTTTACAAGGCAAGCGTACAAATTATTTCTTTAGCTCCAGCAGATAGCGAAACGAAAACCGTAAGCTCTGGTCAACGTCAGCCAAAGCCTTGGTTTCCAAATCGTCAAATGGAAGACAACTTGAGAGGTTATTAAATTTAAAATTTTTTGCTTACAACAAACATAAATGAAACACTGCACCTGTCGACCAGAATTTGTATCTGAAGTGTTCGTAATCTAGTAACTGATGCCCAAAGCATTCCAAAATTATGGAGAGAACACTTCTCCAGCCTGCCTAATGGCAGTGAAAGCATAACACCAGGTGATGGTGACCCCCGATCGATGACGAATGTCCACAGATCTTTGAGTATTTGATGGCACAAGCTCCTGTAAGTAGACGAACCTTGAGATTTTTAACGTGCCAGAAAGTTGAAATATGTAGAGCTGGACGTTAGCCACTTAATGTTTTGAAGCATTCCGAGATCAACCAAGTCACTGAATTCTTCAGAGATTCATCCGAACTAAATTAAGTTACTGCAGCGATATCAAGATCAAGAAGCAGAGAGTTATGTAAGTATATAAAAAATTAAAATATTTTAAAAATTTCAATTTAATTCTGAGTGAGCTCGTTGAAGAGCTTCGTTGATGACATGGCATGTTTCGGGAAGCGAAACTGAGAAAAAGTCCAGCTTTAAAAGAATACCGCGTGCGGTTAAATGACAAAAGCTCCTTTACAACATGCCACTCCACCGTTTTTATTGCAAAAGCATTCCGTCATTCTGTTGGCTCCACACATCAACTAAGCTGTTGTTCTGAACAGATAAGCTGATTTAAGTCAAGCGACGAGCCATGACTGCAATCCCGCTCCCAGCAAATGCGTTTATAAGAATGGCACGTAATAATAATAAAGAGAGAGCGAGAGCTGACGATAATAGCATATGCTGTCAACATAAAAGCGGCAACGAAATGGGATTACATAACAGTGAAAACCCGTAGAAGCAGAGCGAGAGGATCAAATACACACTTTTATGTTAGCTCTGGACTGTTTTGTTTTTGCACATTTACCGTTTTTGTTGATGGTTTGAGATAAAACGGAAAATGACAGCATGGAGAAAAGTTTGCAATAAAATGATGGCAAAGAAGATTTCGTAAATAAAAACGAGATTGAGTGAAGCGATGAGCCGAATAGCAGCTAAGTGCGAAATATGAAAATCTCAGATTTATGCCAGTCCTAATGGGAATGATTGGATGACCGTAAGCAATAGCAATAAAATAATACAACAGCATGCAAAAATAGAAATATTTGAAGTATTATTATGATAACGGCAAGTGGCCAGTAACTGTAAATGGCAACAAAAATAGCCGCCTATGACCTTCAAGTAGGGAAGGCAAATACCTTGAGCTATTGAACTAGAAAGTAATTTGCTATGAATGGATTAATAAGCATGAAACACACACACGCACACACACATGAACACCATTTACTCGCGGAAATTAAAAATACGAAAAAACACATGCACATGTGCATCTTCACTCTCATTTAGGTGTATGGCCAAGTGTGTGGGCGCTTCGACGAGTGATACAAGTGTTGCATGCTTTTAGGCGCGGAAAAAAATATCGATTTACACTTAGTATGCGATTACATGCATGAATATGTGCATATCTAATACGAAAATAGTGACGGTATGCAGTTGATACAACTCAGAGGGTTGCCAACTTTTCGAAATTTAAAAAAAAAATTAATTTAAAGAAGGTCGCATAAATTTCCAACTTAAAAAGCTTTAAATTAGAGCTAATTTTTTTTTTTTGCAATGCCCCACCTTTGTTTTAGTTTTTTAAACTTCATTTTTATGACTTCAAATGGTAAATTATTTACACCACACTCTTGGTACCCATCAACATTAACTAACAAATTCATTCACAAATTCATGACACAACCAACAGCTTATGCACTTTTAAGGTTTCCTACAACAAATCGCGACAAAAACTTAGTATGTAATACGTGCTGTCATATATATGGCAAATGAATGACAAAATAATTGTATAAATAATTTTTAAATACATCGAAGGCATGTGCTTTGACAACAAGCCAGGCAAGAAGTCAATATATGTATATATACAAAAAATTTTAAATTCTGTACAGTGCGTTAAAGAAAAGTCACAGTTGAAGTCGCCATTACCCTTTGTTTCATGTCTTTAATATTTTATTGAAATTCATACAGAATCTTGTCGTGATAATTATGTGCCCTTGAGTCAAAAATCAGTAAAATGGGGTCAATACGTCGCTCTCTAAAAACATTATGCGCTTGTGCACAAAATGGAGGATCTTAAGATACAAATTTCAAACTTTCCGATGACTCCATACCGGATATATTCGTAGAAATGTAGGATATCTTAGCAAAATTGAGTGAACTCATAATATTATATATATGTGGCAACGCCGTGTTCACCGCTTATAAGCAACCCTTTGCTACGTTTACAACATTATCCTTTAGCAACGCTGTACTACCTTTTTCATTCTAGCTGTAAGCAACTTATTTCCCAGAATCCTATCATTCTTCCCTTTTTTGTACAAACCGTCTTGCCGAACGGACGTGTAACCGGACAACATTTAATTTTGTTAAATAATATTAAAGTATTTCTAAATAAAACAATAAACCTCCAAATATACTATAGCTAATAATGTCTACTCATTATTCCTTGAATATTCTAAAATACTCCACGCCCAATAACAAACAATCAAATCGAAACATGTTCTCGACTATGCTCTAGTAATGACAAAAGTTAATCCAACCAGTTCAGATCTTCCCCAAGCCACAATATACACGATATAGGGCTATATTCTGACTTTAAGGAGTTTACGTTGGCCGAAATGTGTTTTAATGAATTTAGATTGGCAATTTTTTTTTTTTTAATTAAATCGTTTACTGCTGAATATGAATGTAAATGGTCTGGACCTTAGTCGGATCCCTATATTCCTAATATCTTTTTTCTGCTCCTCTAGTTGATATTTTCTTACACAAATTGTAAAAGAAATATTTCAGACAAGCTAAAAGTAGTAATGAACCTAAGTGAGTCTATGTCCAATAATAGGATTGAAAAAGAATAAAAATTTGAAAATTTGAAAGTTGCACGGTTTATTTAGTTTTTGATTTCATTACTTTTACACATTTTCACTTATTCTMATTTATTTATATTCAGTTTACATTTCAACTTTTTAATATAAAATAACGAACATATGTATGTTTTTCAATTTAATTTACTTATCAGGTAGCATCTTCTTGACGTCTTCAACTCTATGTACTCTGCACCTATGCTCGACTATGCTACTCAACTGTTCGAGTGTTGTTTGGATTAGATATATTTTTGGTCAAAGGTGCATTTAAAAGGCACATGTGGACCTTTGAACCACAGGTTCAACTCCCACATTTATATTTCAAAAACACGTATTCTGCTGAATTGGCATAACTGTACTTAATACTATGACAAGCATGATGCGCGATCTATCAAAAACACAAGCTTACGAGTGGTACAAATCCTTCAAAGGCGGTCGAGAGATCGTTGAAGACATGTCTCGTTCAGGACGACCTCTTCAACGGATGAAAATATTGAAAAAGTTAAGAATATGGTGCTGTAAAATCGTCAGGCAAGTGTTAAAGAGATGACAAGAGAGCTCGACATCTCTCGCGGGACTTTTCGAATGGTTTTATTGTATGTTTTGGGTATGAAACGAGTTCTTGCTCGGTTCTACCCCATAAATCTGAGTACCGTAAAATGTATCATGAATTTGAGACGGAGAGACAGACGATCAATAAGGARTYCTATYTAACTGTAWTGAGGCGTTTGCGTGAGAACATCCGTTGAAAACGTCCGGATCTRTGGAAAATTATTCAAGGACTCTATAATAATTGATAATGCCCCATCCAACCAACAGGGTACCAGTATATGGGAGCTAAGGTAAGTATTGACCGGGYTTAACCAATTTGTAGCACACAAAAMCCGATTTCGCCAATTTTTACACAGTAACATAAAAATATCAGAAGATTAGTATATACCAAATTTGGTGCAAATCGGTCCAGCAGGTCCTAAGATATGAGATTGACACCGACTCTTATAAAGTCCTTTCATACCACTTTGGTTATTGTAGCTGCTGTGGTTTAGGAGATACGTTCATTTGAAATATTGCAAAAGTAAATTAAAAAGCCATTCTATTCACGATGTCCTAGAAGTAAAAATTAATCGCTATGGCAGATAACCGTAATTAAAACTCGATTATCTAATGCAACAACAAATTATTCAATTGACAATTGGCGCGTGGACGGCATGGCGTATGATTAACAAATCAGTTTAATATCTACATTCTGTATATACATACATAAGTTTCTGATTAGTTGAATAATATTTTCTTAGTCAATATGTGTTTATGCAAAGGATCTTACAAAAGCAACAACCACTGTTATTCTAATAAAGCGCAGTTATTTGTTTTTAATTTTCTGCTGCACAAAGCAATTTACAAGCGACAAGACATGCCAGTTAGACAGTCAGCGAGCCTTAAATGCTTTAAATTGTAAATAGCAATCAGCAACAGTTATACCAGCCACCACCCAAATGACCTCGAGAGRTGTGACAATTGTTATAGTGCCCCAACACTCACTCACTCACACACACGCCATTATGGCCAAGATGCGCTTTCGCCCTCATAGGGGACAACGCTGTACAGCGTGCTCACACAATAAAAYAAAACTGGAAAACTTGGTGAAGGGTTGCCAAGAATAAGCGGGTAAGCGCTGGAAGGAATGGCGTAAACCGAAATGCGCTTGTAAATGTCAATACAAATGCCTTCAATGTCAAGACAAGCAAAGTATTGTTTCGCCATAAAATCCCTGCTGCAATTTTCTGCACCAACAAGCACACACACGCACAAGCACAAATGCAGTCGCTTGCATTTATGGTATCTATGCCAGCTAGATACAACTGAAAGTGCCTTTGGCTTGGCTTACTGTCACTCAAGTGTTGGCAGCGCCATCGGGCTCTTATGCAATTATTGTTGTGCATGCTCGTATTAAAGCGAAGGAAACGAAGAATACGAAGCAAAGCGCACCGAAATGGCCGCAGTTTATGGATGAAGAATATAAATGAGCGTGAAAGTAAAGCCAGGCATTCTYATACCGATTTTGCTGCTCGAATGGATAACTGTTTTACCCACACGCAAAGACGCAAACACACTTATTCACCATAGTWACGTCAACACTTGCTTTATGCGAGCACAGCACACCCTGCAGGAAACAAGTGGGAAAATGAACGAGAAATAGTAGGGTTATGGAGAGAATTAGAGGTATAAATAAATTTCCGATATCAAAGTAGATGTCATGACATTTTCTAATAAAAAGTTCGATTTATAAAGAGGTGAGGTAGGATAAAACAAGTGGATGTAGACAAAATTCAAGGCCTCTATAATTAATAGTTGCGATCGAACCTAGGAAAAGAAATGTACCTGCCTTCCATATAAACGGGAGATGAAAGGGGGAAATGAAAAACACCCGATACTTTCTTGGCAGGGCATTTTTGTTTTTAATTTTTAAGTTTTTTTCTCAGTTTTTGAAATTTTCAAATTTTATTTTATTCCAACCACAATCCACAGAGCCATAAACACACAGCAGCAATTAACCTACAAATTTTCGAACMACAACATTCATGAACCATAAAATATCTACGGRGTATTTATATTGTACATTTCSTACAGCGCATTTCTAGCATACATCGTAGCGGTCATCTTCGAGTGGTAGTATTATTTCTGTTGTCCAGCAATCTAATGCGTGTATAAGTATGTGTGCAATGAAAGAAGTAGAAGAAGTTTGCGAATTCAGAGACAGCTGTGGGTTGTCTCATAAGTGCATTTTCCATTTCAAGCGGCAATCGCACAGAAATACCGTTAGATAGGAGTATATCCAATACATAGTTACATACAAACTTATACATGAATATACAAGCGTTTGCTTTGCAAAGTTTGAATTACACTCAGTAGACCTTGAAAATGAGTTTCTTTTACACAAACTTGTTTTTTTTTTTGTCAGTTTTGGTTTTACTTTTTTTTTTTTACGCCATTTCGCTATACCCGCTTTTGTTGTTTTTAAAATTCCAAACGGCTGAAATTCCAATTGCAATTTTGTATTTGCCTTCAACTTTCACTTGTTAGAAAATTATTTTCACTCARCCCACATTGACATTTGACATTTCCGTCATTTGTTTTTGTTACATTTTGACACAGAAACGGTGTTACTTTCTTTTGTTAGGTTCATTCTTTGGTTGTCCTTATTGTTATCGCATGCCCATGTATCACGCTCGACTGTCAAAGGCTATAAGACGAACGTGCACTCGATTTTTCTTAGCTCGGAGTGGAATTTATGGATTTCGTCGCATTTTTAGTGGCAACAATTAGTTATGGTCRAATACATTTTTAAATACACTATGTAATAAAATTTATATAATGGCAAGCAAGTTACGGTTACTGATATACAAAAAAACCTTGAAAGAATTTTCGCGGCATCCAAAACATACACACCTTGAAACTCTAAGGCCTTTGTGTAGAAAGAGATAAACGAACACACGAGCACTGGATTTTCGGTTAGAATTGTCGATGTAGCCTTAAGGGATATTCTAGTCTAGAGGCTCGAATTCCGAGCTTTATTCTATCTGTTTATCTGTTATTTTTACTATCTGCTTTTTTTTATCATTTGTTTATTAAACTTAGAAGAGTACACAAAATAAATTACAAAAAAAAATTTTTTTTTTCATCGAGTTTATGGAAAAAAGAGGCAGTGTCCTCATCGCCATGATTTCTCCCTTTGTCGTCATCTGAAATAATAAAAAAATATAACAATGACCGATTCTTAATGAGTACGAATGTCGCTATGTCATGAGGCAACAAAACTAAAAAAAATTTCATAAAATGGGGGCTTTTTAAAAAAAAAAGGTAGATTTTTTCAGTAATTTTTCAATTTTGTCGACCTTTTGAAAAATATTATAAATTTCAAATTTTTATTATTTGTTGCTTCTAGCGATAGAGATATATTTAAAGAATATTCATGCCCAATTTCAAATAAATCGACTGATTACAACTTGAGATATTGTGGCTACCGCATCAAAAAAAAGGGAGTTTTGAGAAAAACGCATTTAAAGTTTTCCGTTAAGTTTCGGGCAGCGTAATAGATAGATAGATAGTTCGCTCAACCGGTCTAGTTGCCACATCACTAAAATGGCTTTAACTTTGAAAATAATTTGAGTTTTTAAAAATCCTTTTAGAGAGATATTTTTGAATATCAAAACTATCGAATTATGTAAAAAAAAATCGATTTTTTCAAATTTCTAGAATAAAATACCCCCTTAAGAAACTCATAGAAACTGTAACAGAAATMTCGCTTTTTGATAATTTACCGGTTATTTAACCGATAGGTGGCTTGTTTGGTGTTATGATTAATTTTCGGAAACATGAGTTAAGTAATCGATAAATTAATACATTTGTAGGTCATTTCGTTAATCCTCCATACTTATCTGAATTCTGCTAAAAGGTTCTCAATTTCTACAGCGGTGAGAAAAGGAGGAAAAAAGTGTTCTTATTTTTTATTCTAAGTTGTAAACAGTGTCTACTCTATATATCAATCGATTCTGTGTTTGCTTTGCTTATTAGCAAAAATGTGAGCAGCTTGTTATATGAGCTTCTCAAAAAACTGAATATTTCAAGTGTGAAGTGTGTTTGCTATTCAAAAGTTTTTTCAAAAGTCCACAGATGAAGACAGACAGAGAARTGATACCCCTCGTGTTTCGAACCAATTCTGCCACAAAAACTGTTCGCGAACGCATTCGYCGAAATCCCCTAAGAAAACAGAAAATTATGTCTAGTGAAATGGGTATAACAAGTCAATTGAATATTTCCCGATCAACAGTAGTTATACACGGTTTTTGGATAAAATTTAGTTTTCTATTTAGCATAATTCCATTCAAGGATGATACACTAATTATAGTGACTCTCCAACGATTTGCTTCAAAATAGGCCTCAGTTTCGGCAAACACCTCTTCATTCAGCGAAAATTTCTTTCCGTTAACACACCCAAAATWGTACAGATAGACACACAAATGTTTAAATATATTACTGGACACATATGACATATAAGGTTCACCTTAAGTGGACTCAGGATGTAATTCTTAGATTGTAAGATAAATCTTTCCACCTTTCACATATTATATTATCCGCCTTAAGTGAACTGAAGACATACTTCTTAGAATTCTCCGTAGAAGCAATATTCCTGGGTTCGTAGCTACAGGTGATTGACCGTAAGAAATTCCAAATTTTATTCCATTGTAGTGAAGTTTGCGCTTAAAGCCTTAGAATATGGCGCCTCGAATATGCCACAGACATTTTGAGATTCTCAAAGAATTTTTGCGTCCAACAGTGTCCTCAAAACCGATAAAAACAGTGTGTGYAGTCACTAATCAATGATATTAGCCGACTCTTTTGACGGCTTGTGTGGAAGCAAAATGTAACCATATCAAATGAAATTTTCGACTGAACTTGTAACAGAACTTATGGCAGAAAAAAACATACAAATAATAGCTTTGTTGCGTAATATGTGCTAYAACGATTTCGATCTATCGCGGAATACTTTTTCTTGTTGCTGTAATATACGGATCATTCATGAGTTATATCAACTCTAGGCCTACTCATTTCTATTTTTATTAACTGCGTAGTGAAGATTATATTTCAAATAAACCAAATCAGATTAATAGCAAAAAATATAAGGTTGTCAAAAAAGTCTTGCGGTATTTTTGCRGTATTTTTATTGAATTATCAATTGTTCCTAAAAATTTTTTTGATGACTCATGCCCAGCTCTTGACCGATGCTACGGCTGCTACTATGCCGGTCTCTTTCGACCAATTCAGCGATTTTATCGCGATTTTCGACGACAGGCCTTCCGAACCACCAGAACGAAAACGTTGAAACCATCGTTGTGCGGTGGAAATGGAAACTGTATCGGGTCCATAAACTGCACAAATTTTATTGGCAGCTTGAGATGCATTTTTGCCTTTATCGCAGTAGTACTGTAAAATTTCCTCTTTATTAAATACCGCAAGACATTTTAGACAAATTAATATATACATATTTTGACCTCAGCGTCAAATATCAATTAATATATTACATCAACCAGAATATAGCATACACAAACCAATGAGGTGAGTAGTTTCTTATTTTCGACAAAGCTTACAAACCATTGAGAAACGATCAAAGATTTTGTACTTATCTGTTTTTTTGTTTTTTTTTTTTTTGATGACATATTCCTAAGTTACATATATGTAAATAATTTAATCAGCTGAATCCGACCCTTTTATATTTTTGGCCCTTCGTTTTATCATAAACTAAATCATGTTGCCTACTTTATGGCACTGTGTAATTATATAAGGTGTGACACTTAAAAAAGCCGCTTTCAATATTTTGGCATGTAGTAAATAGGTGAATTTCAATTTAATAGCAAATTGTGTTAATGCTATTGTTGCGAGTTTTCCGCCGCATTTTTCAAGCCATCTACTTTATTAGCACAAATTTATGGGCAGAACTTTTGGTGAAAACCCCGTACCTAATACTGGGTGTGCACGCAAACATATAATATTTCATTTGAATGCCTGTATTGGTCTGACATTCTGGTGCTAATTTGCCAAGTGACCTTAATTGGTTTATATGCCGTGGCTGGTGATAGCTTCATTTTTTCCGTGAGTCAGCAGAATTTATGTTATATAGGTCAACTCTATTTTACAGATGTTTTCTAACTATATAACTCGGTATAAAAATTGGGCAAATATTTCCGTGATTAATCAGTAGAACATTTTACCAGTGACCTCTGCACTACACAAGCAATTCACCGATTCGGACAATTACAGCGAAACTTTCGACAACAAAAGCCACCGAAATATCCGTTAATGCTATTCAGCAGCTTACTGATAAATAAAGCTTACTGATAAATATGTGTGTCTGGTTAGAATTTTTATATACTCACTTAAGCACTCGCCCAATTATCGTAAAAATCAAGTCTCAGCTATTAATCCACTTGCGCACATACCACAGCTCACTAATAGACGCAATGACAGAGAATTTACCGCAAAATGGTCATAAAATCTGTTTTGAATTTCGCATTTGAAATGTTCGTAAATCCCCAARCGGCAATAAAGCGTATTATTATTATAAATATACGCATTCACACCCAACGAAAGGGCGACGTACATGGCGTATACGTGATTTTCGTGGTAGCATTTTGTGGGGAAAACCTGCCGACTCAAAGGAAAAGTCCAAAACGTCTATACCAGCTTTGAAGCGAGAATACAAATAGTTAATTCCAGGGAAAAAGCGCATAATTAAATGCTAATACACATGTGTACATATAAATGGTATAATTTATGTGGCATTAGGGTGTGTTGACGAAATTTATTGTTTATAATAGTATTCTACATATAAAATAAATAAAAAATTTGAGTTATGGAATGAAATTTGTATGAAATGGGACTTTTATTGTTAGTTCAAGTGTTCGACTTATGGAGAACTTCAAGTTATTGCTGTTCGAGTTATTGAAGTTCAACTGTACAAACGAATTGAAGCTTTAAAATTTTAATAACGTTTTTTGTTACATTTAAATTTTAGCGCGATGGCAACTCTTACTAAATTTTTTTTAACGCTTTTAATATCTTTTTTGTAAAACTTTATTTAAAAACTAAATATATTTATATCTACGAGTACGCTACAATTTATTTTAAATCTCCTATCTGAACCACTTA
>NW_017537312.1:1376554-1434696 GCF_001853355.1 Bactrocera latifrons
TAATATTTATGCAGAAAAACTTTACCTAAAAAATTTAAATAAAATTCAATTAGGTGGCAACACGTCTTTTAAACACATATGGCCTAAAACTAACTTAAATACTCACCACTCCATATTATTAAATTTATTATTTGCTTAACAAATTTTTGTTTAGATTTAATTTTTTTTTATAAATGGCAACCCTTCCAAAAAAATAATGTATTTTATATTCATATTTTTTTAATAATTACGTCGCAACACTTTACTACAAATTTTACTTTATTTATCAGAAATGTTGGAACATCAGATTTCTATAAAAAGCTGTCCTAATTTCTAAGAGATTTAAGACAGATAACCTAGAAACCAATACAAGAACCGTGGCCATACAAAGTGAAGGTTTTACACACCAATATTTTACCACTAAAAATCATAAGATGAACTGGAAACTGTCGGTATGTTAAGCACTTATAATGTTAAGAATATGTTTTGCTTTCCTCTGTCTTTGAGAGATAAAATATGTAAATGTACATTCCTCTCTGTCCAATACCGAATAAATATATATGTATATTTCTTTAAAAGCTCACATATATGTACATAGAGCATAAGTCAATACATGTTATACCCACAAAGTTTGGGCAGGCCAGCGTGACAAACTCAGTTGATTTAGTCAGTTCATACGATTTGTCCGTTTGGCTATATGTATACAAGGTACGTTCTAAAGTAACAGTAAACAGTTAAATTTTGCTTTTTCTTTTTTTTTTTTTTGTTTTAAAATTGGTAAATTTTTTACCGAAACGTTTCAATTGATGAAACACGTTTATGGCGATGATTGCCCATCCCGTGGCAGAGTGCACGAGTGATTTCAACGTTTTCAAAGTGGTCGTGGAGAACATAAATGACGATCAACATGTGAGCCAATCAAAATCCGTGATCACCGGAAGTTCCATCGAAACTGTGGGTTAATTCATCAAACATCAGCCAAAGGCATTATTGAAATTCATGGAAATGGAATTGAACATCTCCAAAACATCGATTTATCGCATTTTGACTGAACAATTTTGCTTACGAAAGGTGTGTGTACGGTTTGTTCCGCAAAAATTTACTGACGACCTAAAATTGCTCAGAATCCAACATTCGAAGGACGATTATTTGACCAAAAATCACATTTTAACACTTAACCATTCCCCGTATTTACCTTATATGGCACTGTGCGACTTCTTTCTTTTCGGAAAAAAGCTTTTGATCATGAATGGAAAGCGTCATGCAGACAAAGAGGCCATTCCAAAGGCTTGCACCGGCATACTGGCGGTCATACCGGCCAACTAGCTAAAACACTTGTTCAATATGCTTTTGGACCGTGTAAAAAGCTGTATTGAAGCAGAAGGTGACTATTTTGAATAAAATAAATTGATTTTGACGAAATAACTATTTGTTCTGTTTTTTTTTAAGTCCTGTTTACTTCGGAACGCACCTTGTATAAGGAAACAAGCCCCCCGGTTTTTGAGATAGCGATCAGAAATTTCGCAAATATTTTTTTCTGTCAGAAAAAGCGTTCATTTGTCGAAATCAATAATATCAGACAACTATACCACATTCCAGTTGCCTTACAAACTGATCAATCTAAGTCAAGTCCTTGGAAAACTTGTTTATTTGACAAGTTATCTTCACAAAATTCGGCATAGATTCAAGGCAACTCTACAATCTCCGAAGAAATAGTTCAGATGGGACCTCTGTACCATATAATTGCCAAACAAATTGATCCATCAAGGTAAATTCTTATATGGAAAGTATTTATTTGGCAAGATATCTAAAAGAAATTCGGCATGGATTATTTTTCAAAATATTGCTACAATCTCCTAACAAATAGCCTACAAACTGATGTATCAAAATCAAGATAAAAATAATCTGGTATAAAAAAGCAGTACATAAAAGAAGTCATCTCAATCCYAGCTAAATCCACGTATTAACGGAACCCACACATGTTTCAGTTATAAATACCAAATTTTGTAGCACACACCTAACTTATTTATCAAATTACGGGCACACAGATATTAACAGGAATTATCGACATATTTTTCAGTGAAATATAATATCATAAATTTKTGTTCCGTTTGACCGTCGGACACAAAACAATTTCGAAAGAGCAAGTGGCAGCGGCACAATATTATATTACCAAGAGGGGCAGCATAAAAGTGCGTGTGTGTGTGTTTGTATGTACACTGAYGCAAAGGAGGCCGAATTCCAAAGCGATGCTTTTACACCACCTAGCAAGTACGCATATAAATAAGAGTAACGGGAATGTACGAGCACTTGACACGCAAACGGATATTTTGTAAMAATRCCATTCCTTTCGGCCGCAAGACACGCACACACACACACAGGCATATAAGTGTTCACGAACGGCTGAAAACGCTTAAGCAATTGATGAGCCGTAGCTGTAACAGATGCACACATACAAAGCCACACATACATAATTCACTAAATCCCTTTGCTTACTCGTACGAGTATAATTGACAAAATGTAACGAGTTAATGCAAACGTGTGGTTAACGGACGAGCGACACGAGCCTACACAAAACAACAAATACGATGCGAAACCTTGTCAAGGACAAACGGCATTTGTATTTGTTGCTATTTTTGTTGTGCTCGCTTACACTGGTCGTCGAGTGTGCCGATCAGCTGTCTATTTGCGACTGCTTGTGTTGTTGCTTTTGTCGTAGAAAGTCAACAAGAAATTGCAATTTTCAGAGATTTTGAGCACTTGAGAGAGAGAGAGAGAGAGAGAGAGAGCGAGTCCCAGAACCGTAATAACGGCGAATATGAGTTACGATAGTGGCTTTACAGCGTTTGCGCAAATAAACAACGGCTTTTGTAAATGAAATGTGTGAATGAAATTTTACAGTTACAGTAGCTGATAACAGTAGTAATTTAGAACGGTTGCTCAAATATGTTGATAAAAGCACATTGGCTAATAAATGAGGGCAATTCAACACAGGGTTGCCAGCGTTATACTTTTTTGTACATTTAAACTAAAACTTTTAAAATGCAGATTTGCAAAATGCAGATAACTTGTTGATTTCATTCCTTATAAATCAGAAAAATATTCCAAAATTTGATTACCAAGCCAAAGCAATACACCAAAGACAATAACATCAATATGAACATTAAGTAATCACAGAACTACAGTCAATCAATTTGTTTTACGATCAGCAGGACCAAACACTCACACTACTTACAATTTTCGTGAAGAGTACTATCACAAGCTGAGCACTAGTAAAAGGAAATTTCGATTTTGACATCACAATCTTAAAGTTAGATGCTATCTTGTGATGATTGGGGGCATTACGATTCGCTGATATTAGAAATCTTAAATTAGATAATCTGTAAACTTGCCACATTGAACTGAGAAAGAAAGAGTCATAAAAAACGGGGCGAGACTTTTTCGAACCTTTATTCTTCTTCTTTAATCTTATATTTTGACTGAAACTAGCTTTCCAATCGGCGAGTATATTAACATAGAAGTTGTGCAAAAAAAAATGGTAAAGTTATAAATCAGGAAGCACATTGAAGTAAATTTACTGTATTAATGTTCAAATAGACGTTTCATTGTCCCACCATGAAGAAGTTCGAATAGTAATTACCCGTCTGAAGTACAACAAAGCGGCGGGAGCCGATGGATTGCAGGCCKAGCCATTCAAATACGTCGGTGAAGAACTAATAAAAAGCAAGGATCAGCTTCTTTGTAGAACATGGTCGGACGAAAGTATGCCGCACGATGGAAACCACCAACCACTGTGGAATAAGCATCCTTAAMAACGCATATAAGGTTCTATCGTGCGTACCGAGTGAAAAAATAAAGCCCACCTTCATTAAACTGTCCTCGAAAATYAACAACTGACCAGATATTCACCATGCGCCAAATCTTGGAAAAGACCGGTGAACCCCTTCGTCGATTTCAAAGSTGCTTTCGACTGCACTTTATRTCGCGATGTCTGAATTTGGTATCCCCGCAAACCTAATACCTCTGTGTAAACTGACGTTTAGCAATACCAAATACTCCATCAGGATCGCRATGGACATATCCGAGCCGTTCGATGCCAAGCGAGGTTTCAGACAAGGCGACTCCCTATYGTGCGACTTCTTCAATCTACTCTTGTAGAAAAGAATTCGAGCTGCAGAAATAAATAGAGAAAGTACAATCTTCTATAAGAGTGAACAGCTGTTGCCAACCGCATCTTTAGTTCTGCTTCCTCCCTAATGGATAAGGGTGTCGGTGAACGTCTATCTTGGAACCAGTTTAACAGCAACAACAATTTCACCATCGAAATACAACGCAGAATAACTCTTGACAACGGGTGCTACTTCGAACTAAGTAGGCAACTGAGTAGCAAAGTCCTCTCTCGACGAACAAAAATCAAACTCTATAAGTGACACATTATTACCTTCCTGCTGTATGGTGCAGAGGCATGGACGATGACAACATCTGATGAGTCGACGTTACGAGTTTCCGAGAGAAAGGTTCTGCGGAAGATTTATGGTTCTTTGCGTATTGGAAACGATGAACATCGCGTTCGATGGAACGATTAGCTGTACGGCTACACTGCCCAGGTCATGGAAATGGACGAGAACTCTCCAGCTCTGTTTCCGACACAGTACCCGCCGGGTGAATCAGATGCGGAGGAAGACCTCCACTACGATGGAGAAATCAGGTTGAGAAGGACCTGGATGCACTTCGTATCTCGTATTAGCGGCGAATTGGGAAAAGAAAAAACGACTGGCACGCTGTTGTAAACTCGGCTATARCTCCRTAGGMGGTGTCTACACTATTAAATAATAAGAAGAAGAAGGTTGGTATGATAATTTAGAAAACTTTAGGATACGTGTTCTATGGTATATAGTATTTCTTTGGCCGTTTATTTGAAAATCAAATATGGAACGAGATGAATACCTCTAATTTTTCTATACCCAAGTATTCCAAAACCTTTTATTTTAAGGCAAATTATAAAGAAAGTTTTAAAAACATTTTAATTTGCTACTTCAAAATGTTTCCAGAGCAAACTTTTAGAAAACTACAGTTCCTATTCGCGGCAACAAATAACAGTACAACTCAAAAATTTTTAATGCAAATCTGTAATCTCCCCCTAAAACAGTGCTTATTTGTAATGGTCCAACTATCCATAATGGCTCTGGAATTTGAAGCTTCGAGGTATTCTAAATTGGTTTTTATTTCTTTGTTGGCCTTCTTTTTTTCCAGTTTAAAAACTTTTTGAGTCTACTTTTCCAGAAATGTGCCTTTGAAAGTCTCTCTTAAAAAACAAAAATGAATTGTGGTGAAATATTTCAAGGATTTTAGTTCAGCTTAGCGCTCTAAGACAAGGCTGGACATTTTCGTTTGTGACGCGCGTRACAAAAATAACCAATTGGGTTGGAAATGATTTGTCCAGTAGTCCGGCAAGGCGTCAATTGCATAAACTATCCGATATACCCATGTTTTCTTATCAAAATGTATTTAATTATTATATATACATACAAACATATATAAATATTTAATAAAGCAAAGTACGAAATAATCTGCAGAATGTATAGAATGTAAAAATTCAAGCAATCGAGATTATGAAGGCTAATCAATGAGAAGTTTCAGTGGGAGCCGAAAACAACTGAGGACCACAACGACGAAGTTAACAAAAATTTCGGAAAACATTTAAGAAGTCATATACAGTCATATAACCCAAAGGCATACATATATATACGAGTTTATCTAAAGACATGAGCAAGCACCACAAAAAAGATACTGGAGCATACATTGCGTAGGCGGGAAAAGAATTTCAACACAAAAGCGACCACCACATAARCCACAACAATGCACCACAAAAAGTAAACGAAACAAAAAATGGCCCTAACAGGAACAGAAAGGTACAACAAAGCCGAGGAAGAGAGGAGCAGTGAATTCTAGGGAATCGGCTGATAGCAAGAAATACGACTGCTAGTACATATAATTACTGCATGTGTATATATATATATATATATATTATGTATAATATATAGGTATATGTGTAGTTGTATTTAAGCAACTCGGGAGCGTAAGGACCTTAAGCGGGCGCTGTTAACGGTGGTTGCACGACAGGTTGGCTGCCAACGGCAARACAGGAATGCCAAGGTTATTAAGATTTACAGTTACTGGGAGCAAGTTCATGCTTAGCTTATACAAACTGACATACATACACCCTTATACACAATACATACATATATACAGAGTATATATATATACTTTTATGCTCTCATATTCATATATACATATACATATATAAATACACGCAAGTGCATGCGTTCTTATCAAAATGTATGAAATAAAAGTTGTGTTTGTAGATGTGTAACGGTTTGAGAAACTTGGCAAACTTAATACCAGCATGTTRGTGAAAATAATTGATATACAATTTTCTCGCTTCCAAACATGGGTGATTAATTCTTACCCGCTTTTAATTGCTTTATTTCTTGGCGAGTTGTTTTTTCTTATTTTTTACCACAAAGTTCCTAATTATGATAAATGAAAGAAAGCTAAAGTCCAGCTAAAAAAGCTTCAGTTCGTTGGGGAGGCCTAAGGCTGCTGGTAGTAGTAAGTAAAAAATGAATTACAAACGTAACTTAAATAATTCGGTTTCACAGCTGTGGCTTAAATTTAGAAAGATTAGTTTTTGGAGGGAATTTAGAATGTATAAAAAACACAATAACAACTTTATTTTATAGACCTTGGGGGTAAAGACACCTTATTAACAGATCGCACGACAATCGAGACTACGCAACCGGAATGAAGCCGAAGATTTTTCGTTAAAATTCTGTGAACTCGGCTGCAGCCCTCACTGCACTGCCACTACAATAACAACCACTAATACTAAACTAACGGAATATGCTTAATTTTTTTTGTGTTTTTTAATTTTATATGAACCAATAATAAGTTATGCTGTCCACGGCGAARCACKTTTTTGTGCGAAACCCAGGGAAATGCGGTCTCAACGGCTGAATTTTCAACAWTTTTGTATTGAAATTTCAGGAGATATTGTTCAAATATGTACCTTTGATATAACGTATTATATTTTTCAAATATGTGATTGCTTATATTAAAAAGAAATCATAAAAATACGTTTCTTTTGTACCTCTGAAACCCACCTAACCCCATAAGCCATGGAACCGTCACCCAAAGATAAGATGCAAGCATTAAACGGCATTAAAATCAAGCTTTGTAATTAAAAAAWTTTCTCTCGCTTATTTTGGCAAATCCAACAAAACAAATTATAATAATAAATGTCAACCTCATGAGACCCAAACTTTTTTTAGTGATGTTAATTAGACTTTACAAAGAAGAAAATAAATCGCGCTTCACAAAAGTTCTCTTAAGGAACTGAAGCCGATTCATACCGCTGAAACTCCCAGCTAGTGGTCTCCAACAACGGTTTTTATCATAGCAAATACCTGGCAGATCGTTTAACACAATATAGAATTAAACACTTTATATAAAGGTTATTCTTATATAATATTATATGATATGTGTTTGCTTCAAACGAGGTCGAAACATCGACTTAAAGCTAAACCTTTCTCTCGGCAATAAGTCTACAATGCAAGGAAAGCTCGCGTCCAACATTTGCACTGGACTTTCACTTCTCTGCTTCGCGTCAGAAAATTCTAAATGTTCACACTTACTATACATATGTAGTTCTGAGGCCTTAAATAAAAAATATTCTAACAACAACTAAGAACATTGTTTCAGACTATGGTTAACTAGGTACAGTACAAGAGAGACTACATATTTGTACTAAAAAGAAGAAACTTTGAGGAATGGAAAAAGACAGTGGAGCTTTTGATTGTTTTTAGAACTGGGCACATTACTTGATGATTTCGTTTAATGATTGTCTTTAGATCTTTAGGTTCATTAGCTAATTTCATTAAGTTTTGAAGCGTCTTTGGCTTTTGGGAGATATAACGGCAGCAATTCCCTGCAGCACTGTCAATTTCAGGTCAATTGGCTCCATATGTACATATATGGACTTAAATTAGATTGGGGCTATAACAAAAACAACAAAAACGGATATGTTATTACATTGTAGCATTTTTGTGCTGAATAAATTATGTAGTCTTTAAAAAAATAGTCAGCAAAAGGCTTTTAAATGCTAATAACGGTATATTGAACTTCTACATAAAATTGAAACATATGTACATTTGTATATAAATATAAAAAAGCGCTTAAAGTATTCGAAATTGCTAGCACTTACATTGTTTAGACAAGAAGTGTTGTTTCTACAGTKGTTCAGTCACGAAAATATAACTTTTGGTTGTAAAATAACGGTTATTTCTCAAATTTTTGCTCCAAACAACTTCTTTACACTACAAACACATTTAAAACTGTTAGCAACAATTTTGCTGGCAATATTTTATTTATGAAAATATTTTATTGAAACATTTTTTTTTTTTCGATATTATTTTCACATAATTTTTTTCACAATAATTGACACATAATTTTTGTTTATTCAAGTTTTGTATATTTTTTTATTTTTGCGTAAATTTCCAACGGTAATTTTTTAAAACTGTTACCGCAAAAAGCTTCAACGATTTCGATTACTGCCTTTCTGAACGTTTTRTCATATACCGTTATATGGACGTACGTAAGTGCACATGTATAACTTTCAAAAACTTCGGTAAGAATTCTTTTTTCTGTTTAATGTGGACTCGCACTACTTTTTCAGGGTTTGTGCCGTTATTGTTTCAAAATTCTACGTAAGCCTTAAAATAACTACAACAACAGTAGCACGTTTCAACCATTAATGTAAATTTTATCACGAATTTTTTTCACACAAACTTGAAAAAAAAATGTTGTGTCTAAGTAAACTTCTTTTYGGTTGATAATTGACAGCACGACTACGTCGACGTCAGCGATAAGAGCGGCTGCGACGACGGCTGAACAGCAAGCGACAGAAGTTCAAACGTTACTGCGTCACTTGACGTCGCATGAAAATCGAAAATGTCGAAAATGGTGGAACACGCTTGAACAGCTGAAAAATTTATGTAACCACTGTAGACAAACGAAACAGCGAATTTGTGGCATTAATTGCTGTTTTCCACACGAASTCGAAAAAAAACTTCACCCAAAAACATGCGAAGCCAAATTTTKAAACTTCATTTAAAAAAAAYATGCAAGGCTCGCGCTTAAGATATATATATATACATGTGTACGTATCTAATTAATTGCGACTTTTTCTGTAACACTCTTGCATCACACTGTCAATAATTGGCTGCGCTTTGAAAGCACTTTGCACATGTTTCTCTTTTTTTTGAAATTTTATTGAATTTGTAATTTTTTTTTCAACAATAAACATTTATTTTTCTATATTACATTATTTATATGCATGTATGTGTAGCTCGCCTAGTGCTCCGAATTTACTTAGTACTGACGTTCGCAAGCGCCTCGAACTAACTGCTGATAACTGTGTACGTGGAGTAGGGAACGACGAGTGCGCACCTAAAAGTTGTTACAGTTACTACTCGCTGCTTTCGAACACAGACGCATACATGCAGGCCAACAGGCAGGCAGCCGGACATACAAACATTTGTATGTAGTKCTGCTGTGTGTGTTTTCACTATAACGCTCGCATACTTTTAGGCGCACGAGCGCTCTTTGAGTTTATCGGCAAGTCGCTCAGTGCCTACAAGCAGAGTTTTTTGTTCATGAATTTCAATGAAATACGAATSTATGTGTTCCTTACATATAAATAAAGGTTATTGCATGGGAATACTATGTAAAATAATAATAATACTACTCGACTATGTAAGCTTTGTTAGCGAGCGCCAAAAGAATACTCGCTAAAATTTCAAAATACATATTATGCAACAAATACGTGTCTAGAATTGTATTGTTTAATAATAAATTTAACAATAAATTGTATATTAACCAAAGCTCAAAAAAATCAGAAGATCTTCAAAAAAAACTATAAATGAAAACTGTGGAATTACTAAGAGAAAGCAAATTTTCTTCCGTTGCACGTTCTTTTGCTCCTTCTCGCGACTTATTAGTAAATGTTAATGCAACATTAATATCAACTAATAGTCTTTCAACTGTTCTGAAATCAGACACAAGCAAGTGAGCAGAAAACTTCTGGACTTGCTGAACTTGCTGAACTTGCTTCTTGCTCAGAACAAGCTGCCTGTGTCAAAGCAATTTCTCTACACATTGCAGTAAGTAGATGGTTAGAAGCTTGTCTTTTTTGTTCATTTACTCTTGCTCTTTTACTGAGTTTTGTATGATCCTTTCAGTAAAATTTGGGGAAATTTCCATATTCAGTTTGATATAATTAACGATACTGAGATTAGTATCATTATAGCATCATTGGATTCCAGTATATCTGATGAGTGTCCTGAGATAAATACTCTAAGAGGTCAATTGAAAAGTCTCCGGTGTACCATAGTAAAATAATCTTTTTGACAAAATTCGTTTTTTTTATTCAATATGGGAACTTCAAGGGTGACACATTGATTCTGGTCACCCTCCAACTTTTCGATACCATTTTTGTTGTACGATTTGTTCTTTGCTCCAAATAAGTCTTAGATTCGGTGATCACCTCTTCTTTCGCCGAAAATTTCTTTCCAGCGAGTATTCTTTGGAAATCTTGATACGGTGGATGCCTAAGTAATTCGAAGCCCAATTCATGAATTTTCGGCGAATAATCAACTTGTCGTTGTTTTTGGTCAAAAGAGAGCTCGCGGAGCAACCACTTTTCACACAGCTTTCTCATACCCAAAAAATCTGGCAACTCATAACTTTATGCTACATATAAATACCGTTTGATATTTTTGATGTTATACATACTCAAAACGTTTCGACGACGCTATTGTGTTACATACAGTAACTTGAAATGTTCATCTGGGCCAAAATATGAGTTATATCGTGAACTTTTTCGAGCGATTATTTTTTTTCCAACTTTCGACGTTGGTTATCTCAGCAATGGTCTTAATTCAAATTTTGACAATGAAGCTCCATCAATAGTCAATGTTTATTGATGGTATAGTACATCCAGTCGAGGGCGTAGCTCACCTCAAGAAGAATTTCGTAAAGGTCGAAAAAATCAGTCATTGTTCCTGAAACTATTGCATGGACATTTGACTGTGAAAAAAATGTTTCACCATGAAATCAAGAAAACCAACCACCGAAGACGGATTCAAGATAGTGCTAGTTTTCACACAACGACTTAGACTATTGCTTTTTAATCCCGTTCGTAAAAAATAAACTGAGAGGTTAACGACTTTCAACACCTAAAAAGGCGGTTGATGCGTTCAAATGGCATGTTTTGGAGTACCTTAATCAGAGTTAAGGTGCTACGACAATTGCGTCAAACGTATGCAAAAATATATGAGAATATTTTCAAAAACAATGAAGCGATTATCGACGAATAAAATTTGTTTTTGTTCTCTAATCCCGAAATATAAAAGGCAACCGACGTAGTAGGAAGATTGTGTTGTACTGTTAAGAATAATATAATACATTTGGATTAAAAAGTAAACTTTTTGCTTACCTACTCCAACAGTAAATAATCGGTTATGCGCAGCGCTGAAAGTCTCCCTTATAAATTTGCGACTATGATACATAGCTAAACACTTTTGAAATGTGTTGAGGCAAGCTACTCAATGCCAGGTTCAACTGACAATTAAACAAGGGTGTAAGCAGCGACGATGACAGCTCGTGCCTTGACACTTTCACTCTCACTACGTATCGTTACAACAAAAGGATTGTGTAAACAAATTATGTTATTAGTTGTTGCTATCGAACAAAAATAATTGCATACATATAGGCGCACGAAAAGCATATTTAATAAAAAGTGAGTGAGGTGCTTCCTCTCTGAGAGCGCAATGGGAAAAGTAGGAGCAGCAACTTCAATACGCATAAATCCAAGAGCCAGAGGGGAACTATTTAAACGCAGTTGTGACTATTGCACAAATCTCCTAAAAATATGCAACACAAATACAACTATTTAACTTAATAAAGCTGTAGATTTTTTATAAAACAATATTTTGCGTTTTTTATAATTCGTTAAGATAAATAATATTGGCTTTGCATAAAAATGACAGTCAATACTTATTTTTTGAAAATTTTTTTCCCTAAAACAGTATGGCAACCCTATCGCAAGTACATGAATTTCAACGTATGCGTGTACGCAACCGGCAGGAACGTCGACGTTTGACGAAAATACATACGAATCATTCAAATGGCTGCGTGAGTGACGGCCACCCGAATGCCACTGCCCTCGTTGTTGCTGTTCTACTCGTCGTTGGTAACACATTTTACCACTATGTCCATACTACTAGTCGTGTTTAGTCTTCAATGTCAAATATTTGTTGTTTGTTTTGATTTGTGTATTTCACACTTAAAACACTTTTGAAGCGACTGTGCTCTCCCAGCGGCACCAGAGAGCCTTGAGAGCGTGTATGCTCACTGTGAGTACTTCAGAGCAAATTTGCATGACAAACATACAAGACTGTAATAATGGAATAAATCAAAAATGTAAAAGTAGTGGTGCCGTTATTCATGTATTACATATCGGTACCTTCATATATTGGTTGATTGTGAATGTGACTCTTGGGAAAAATACACGACTGATAGAAAATTGCTCGCTTACACATCGAAAGCTAATATGATATTTGTATGCACCATATCATATAAACATATGTACATATATTGATAACGGTACCTCCGACATTGACAAATTTCTTCATGAGAAGAAGCTGCTAGTAAACTGTTGGCATAGACGCGAATCGAATATGCTGTGGACATAGACGAGAGCTTTGCCTTTGTTATGTTTAAATGAAATTTCGAGAGTCTTCTATCTATTGGTTGTTGCAGCGACAGAAGATATTCCTGAAGCCGGATAAAAATATGTGCGCGTTCCAATAACATCGGCTCGACTGTCGTAGAATCGAGCAATTTTCCATATAATCGTGCCTGTTTCCTTCAGGAATTGATCAGTACAATAGCTTTCGACGAAGTCTCAATTGCAATTAGAAAACCCATCATTCTGATTAAAAAAAGAACGAACCGTTAGATTCTTCCAAAGAGCTTATAAAAAGGTTGCTTGGAGAGTTTCTTAAGATAAGTACTCTTTAACTAATATTCTTTCGACCAATACATAAGTCATTTGTCCGTCTTCCACAATAGAAACCACCGAACGGTTGCATATTTTGACCACTGTCCGAAGACTTTTTGACGACAAATTTCAAAAATATCTGAATACTGCAAGCCCACAAATTGTCATCAATCTCTTCTTCATAGTGTAGACCAATTTCTTGTTCCTTGTTCTGCTGGAAATAGCTTTATTAGGTAAAACCATTCTTCTGATATTCATATTAAGGTTAATATGGTAAGATAGTAATAATGCACTTTCAGCGTCTTTAATGACAGAAAGTCAATCTTGTTTTTGTTCACTTCAAGTATATTATTTTCAATTCGATGGTGAGAGATGCGCCATGTAGCTATCTAATCTATGTTCAAGGATCTATCACTACATAATGGGCAATTTCAAACCACTGAACATATGTCGGCCTCAAAAAATCTTTACATAAAAACAAAGTGACGTTCAGAGTCGGCTTAAAACTTGACAACTTATTGATTTGTTGGATAACTAGAAGAAGAAGAAGCTTAAATAGAAGCATAAGAGCAATGATCACCCCTTATTATTTCAAAGTTTGAGTAAAAGGGCTCCAATCCAGAGCTGCACTTGTGGCATACCATAAAAGAGTAGTTCAAAAAATAGAGGGGAAAGATAAACAATGGCTACAAACTATTTTCATGAGATTACTTCGTCACTGCCACATAGAAGTAGAACGAAAGGAGAAGAGTAGAATTCTCGCCTCTGAAATCGAGCTGAAAGCGCATGTGAATTGATAAGAGGGCTGTGGACAGATAAGACATTGTAAAAGGGCATAGAACACAGGTCACAGTTCAAACCTCAAGTATTTGATTCTAATCTCAGCGCTTTTCATTTACCAAAGTGTAGTGAATTAAATTATAATATATTTAACAATCATTACCAATCAAATTAAGTGCGCTTATGATAGCCGATTATCGGATAAAGTTTACATTTTATCGCAAGCTTAACAGTTGCTAAGCTAACCCATCACGAACTTCAGCATGTTTCTTATTGAAGATTTCATAAACTTCAAACTAAAAAAAGAAAAAAAGATAATTTCGAACAAGCAGTTTGGTACATCTTCATTTATTGATGATAACTCCATTTTAGCGTCGAAGTAATTGGTTAAATGCATTGCGTTTATAAAGCGCTTCCTGTTTAGCTTTAAATCCGTCGAAGAACTTCAAATAATATTTCTAAGATATACTATCGGTAAACGACTGTTTTGGCCTGCTTGAATTAGTAAAAGAATTAGGACTAGTAAATACACATACTGGCCCACACAATCCACGAAATACTAAAATTCGAAATTCTGAGGAATGTGTTCGTGTTTACAGTCCCTCCGCAACACTTCGGGTTACATAAACTAGCTGATCTTCCACATTGGCTAATATTCAATGCTGCCGAAGATTAGGCGACAAAAGTGACAGATGCAGTCGATCAACTCTGCGAACTCCTCACAATTAACCCAAAAATTAAGAACCGGAAGATTTATATTAATAACAACAAATATTTTCAAGCTGAAACTAACTTTGCAGACGATGAAATTTCTATGCAGCATTTTCTGTGGACCTAGCATGGAGATTATACCACAATACATTTACCTGCATAACACATACATATGTATGTAAGCAACCCAGGTATTTAATTTTTATAGAGGGATCCCAAAACGGCTGCCAGAATCATCGTTACGCTAGTCTCCCTACGAAAAAACCAAAAAAGGTTCCTCCTCCAACAGTTAAAGTTATACATTATTTCCATCATAAGTGACACTAGGCGAAGAAGATGATTTGGAGTTGCAAGTACAAAATTATAAAGTTCCCTCCAAACTTCGGCTCTGAATCCGCCCCTGAACTACTGCTGACTGCGAGGTACTAAAAAAGCAATTTTACATATGCGAACATGCATGGAATATATAATATCTTGTTAGCAGCTATGCTCGCCCCAGCGCATCAATTAATGAATTCGAAAGCTTCCTCCTGGAGCTGTATAATAGCCGATAATAATAGACTTTAGTGCATGGTCTAATGCTTGGGATAGCATAAGTACAAATAATCGTGGGCGTCTTATTCTACTATACTTGAGCGAAAGGAACCTTACGAAAATAAATAGTGGCACGAAAAGCTCCTATCAAAAGGAAAATAAAGGTTCCATAACAGACCTAATGTTTGCTCTCGACACACGTAGCAGGCATTAAGTGGAAGGTGTCAGACCTGTACACATACAGTGATCACATGATCACTATTGCCGAAGTTTTGTTCTCCCGAGAAACTGAAACTCTCTGCACAAACATTACTCCAAACCGAAGTTGGAGACAAAAGGAGCTGTATAGGGACATTTTTGAGAGTCTGAAAAACAGCAAAGGCAACTGGCGAAGGTGTCATCCACATAGTATCCGCATTGCAGAAAGAGCTAGTCAAAACGAGATACCTTAACAAGCGAAAATAGTGGCGGAACGAAGAAACCGTCACACTGAAAAAACTATGCCACTCAGCTAGACATCGTCTACAGCACAACCAGGATGGTGAGAACGAAAGTCGCTTCAGAACAATTTCTAAAACCTAAACAAAGGTCCTGGAAACAGCCATTAATCGTAGCAAAAGATCGTGTTTCGAAAAACTTTGTGAAGAAGCAAACATAGAACCACGGGGAAACACTTACAAAATATGTATGACGAAGAAATAGTTCAGAAATAAGTCTCCGCAGCCAAATAACTCATCGATTATGAGGAAAGTTGTCGATTCTTTATTTACAACGCATGACCCCTTTGTTGTTGTTTAGTTCAATTTTGTAAGATAATTTTTTATGCTTGCATAATTTGGAAGCCGACAGCTGTATCAAGTGTATCGACGAGGTCAAAGTAGAAATAATAGCAATAAAACGTCACATGATTATTCTTGATTACTGTCTACGGATCAAACTCCGCCCTCGCTCAATTAAAAGCCCGTCGAAATATCTCCGGAATCAATATATATCCGCTTGCTTTGACCAAGGTGTACCCTACAAAAAACTGTCAGATGCAATACCACCTCATAAGCGTATCCTCTTTTTTCTTAATTGGCAGTTTCTATGGCTTCTCACTCACTCACTCACTCCAACCTCTGGAAATGTAATATCTTTTTCTCTTTGGCTAATGTCTCGAGAACCAAAATGAAATGAACAGCAAAATAAGAGTTTCTTTTTCGATCAACTATCTGTTTGGATTGGGATCATAGCGGAATTGGTCTTAGATGAGCATATGTGATGGGACAGATAAAGCTTAATCAACTTCATATATGATGAAAGTTAACTGTCTCTCAATGAATTATCTTAGGTGTCATTTTATAGGACATAATGAACGTGGAGTGTGGAGCAGGATGTCAGATATCGCTTTTCGCTTTCTTATGTCCCTAGAAGTGTGATTTATACGAAAAAGTTCCAACAGATATCAGATAAAGAATAAGATAGTCAGAGTGACCCTTATTCATCCCGCTCTTCTCCCATACCTTATCTATTCTAGTCGTTTTAAAGAGGTCTGATTGATATTACTTCTGAACCTTTTTACATTGTATTCTTCCAAAAACAGCTATGCTTGACGAAGTCCAAACGTTTGCGTCTCTGATTAAATGTGGACCCAATATGGTTAAAGAATGCAGAATGGAATCCTGTCGGCTTGCATGCCCTGCTTCCTTAGCTAGATTGCCACCAATCTGTGACCTTTTTGTTGTGGTAGCGCCAGAAAGCAACCCTGAAGTAGCCGTTCCCACGATAGTCGGGTCTTCGTAGCCGCTATAACAGCAACAACAATCTCTGAATTAATTTGAATCAATTCAGCCAAGTTGACCGTCTTCGGCCAAATAAATAATCGTGTGCTTTCAGTTGACAGATCCCATTTCCTGGTCGGCTTCACACAATTTGCTGAGAACATCTTCTACACTTTACCCATTGCTACGCACGTATCAATTGGCGAACGTCGATTCCGCAAGGTGATCGCAGCAGCTAGCGCTCGGTTCATCTCGGCTAGAAGAATAGCGAAACTCCGCCCAAAATTTCCCTGCCGAAGCCGCCGTTTTAGCTAATAAGCGCAGCACCTTACACTATGCCGATCCCGGAATCCCCGAAAGGGGGGATCTCAATTTAGAGATTCGGCGATTGGTAAAACAACATAAGCGGACGAAATGGGAAGGGCACCTGAAGTCCTTCAACCTCTCCTCCTCTCCTCTGCGTAAGCTTTTGTCTATTGTCAAGACTTTGTCTAACCCGAAGAGACATGATGACCGACTTCAATCGAAGTTCAATTTAATGGCCAGGCCTCTTCTGACCCGAAAGAGTGCGCGAGCTACTTTAGTCGGCAATTCACACTGCACCCTTCGGTAGACAAAACTAAGCGATGTGTTACCCGACGGTTGCGCAAAATGCCAAAAAACTGCGCGCCTCTTATTTTCACCGATGAGGTGGTTCAAAATGTCATCAACAAAGAATTATCGCTCGATAACTCTCCTTTCCCCAGTAGTGAAGACACTTGAGGCCTTGAGACACCCGACCTTCCTCAACACCCCAGTACGTTCTTCTTTCAAAATGAAAACTGGAGTATGCTTCTTGCCTTTTGATATCCTACAAGATCTAATTGCCACGCGTAGTTTATGCAATTACCTACAATAATTTTAAATGCTTTGTTAATTTTGTTTTTTCCACAGAATTTGCATTTATTTGATATTCATAAAAACATGCAACATTACTGCATTTGAATGTTAAAAGTATGATGTGTTGTCATGTATGCAACAAACTAAAATTCTATTTGAACTAAATAATAATTAAATGAAAAACTAGCTATGACAAAAGTATATCATAAAGTAAAGCGGCAAAATTCGTTTAAAGCCTATGAGCATCACAATTTTTCTAAAGTTCGCTGTGAGCATATTCACTGTGTGATTCTTTATCCTTTGGTACAATAAATAAACCCTCTGCTGTTGTCCATCGGGTGCCGTGCTGCATACTGCTAAAACCGACAATCTCCATTTGCCCAGAAATTGGTCTTCCAAACGAACGTCCAGACATTCCCAAATAACTGCCTGTGTCTAAATGCCGCAAGCGTACATGAGCATCACGTACCCATTCATCATTGGGGCAAATTATTTCCCAATGATCACCGGTGTCACCCACACCATCATCGCCATAGGCTGATACTTCCTGTTCACCAGATAAGGGCGAGGGAAAATGATGGGAATGTAAATTCTTCTTGGTGGTTAAATGCTCTAGGCGTATAATGTCGCCACATTGTATGGGTTCGCCACGTTCACAATGCTTATTTGTTGGTGCCTTTATCACCCAATGACTGTTCACATCTTCTTTTAACTCAATTCCTGTCACCGATTGTTGGCCCGAACCAGAACCATATTTTACATCATGTGAATGCAAACGGGAACCATAATCTGAATTCAGTAGTTTTATTATTGAGCCGCATGTCACGAAATTGGTTTTACCCGCTGAAAGGAAGCCAAAAATGTTGCTATAGAATTGATAACAAAACAGCAACCGGAAAAGTACAACAAATATACACAACTAGTGGGCGGACTACCACCAATCACGGGCGACCACATCAAACTTACCAAAAGACACGGGAAATGTGCAAAGTATAAATGAAAGGATTATTTCTAACGACAAATTAAATTTATTCGGGTTCATTTTCTCTTATTTTTTACTTAAACTAATTATTTTGTTCAAATAAATACTCGTAATTCTCTGTAGATGAAAAACGATAAGTTTACACTTTGCAGGGAACTATTGACTTCTAATTGGCAAAATCGGCGACCGACACGCAAACAAATGTCAAATTAGATAACACAAATCTGGCTTGCGCAAACATTACATTGTTGCCAGAATTTAATTTACTAAAAATGAGTTTTATGTCTCGCTTTTACTTTATATGCAATTAATGGATTTTGTAATTTGTTTAAGCTGTGGAGAAAAAGCAGATCAAAATGCATAACATTATTGCGAACAATTAAATCGAAGCATTATTACATACATAAATTAACTTCAAAGTAACAAATATCAAAATTTCCTTTTCTAAATATTGTTTACATATAATGACTGCTCTGCTCGTTGCTCAGAATAAAATCTAAATATCTAAATCGTATATATCGTATATATTAAGTAAAAATTCTTAAACATTTTGTGACATATCTTTATTATAAATTTTCTCCGGCGTCGCCCTAATCAAACAAAGGATGTCAACATTTGTGAACATGATCATAGAAAACAGCTGACAGGAGAAAGGAAAGAAAAACACAAAATAGACATACATTTATGAAAATTTAACAAAATTTCGTATTTAATTTAATAAGCAAATGTTTCAACAAGAAAACATGGCTTGTAGTGCTACAGTATTAGGCATTTTATGCTTTTCCTTCAACGTTTTGGTGAGTGTTCAAAATTTTGCTTTGAAAGTTCGTAAAACAAGATATATTTGCAGTTGTCTACGGCAGATGTAACTCCRCAAAATACCACCAATCCAGTTAAGGTTGATAACAACAATATTCCTGCTGTGAAAAGCCCATTGAGCAGCACTTTAGCACCAAACATATTAAATTCCTTAGTACAAGCCACAAATTCAACGCCCAAATGGTACGTATTACAGTAATTTATTTGCGATTATTAACATCTACTTTTATTTATCATTTGCTTAGTGTGTGTGATGGAGCTTTGTTACCGCGTCTAAGTGAAAATGGTAAAGTGCTGGAAATCTGTCCGGAATGTAAATGTCAGCATGAAGCAAGGAATACAACACTTATTAAGGTAATGTGCAGCAGTTTTGTATACATACCATAAAGAAAGTGCCTACTTCAAAAGTCCTATTATTCATGTCATAGTGGCAAAAATTTACGCTTAACTTTAATTAAAGGTTAATAAAATAAGTAAAAATAATTACATTACCAGTAAACTGAGTTTGAAGAAATTTTTATTACAATTTTATAAAATATTAATTTTAATTTCAATAAAATATTTTTTTCGTATTCATATTTCTACTATTATAGAAAATTATCTTTTTATATTTGCAGCATACCTTGTTTTGCCAAGTTGCCATACTGAAAAGTAATTGGTATTATGAAACCTAGTAATAATACCGTTATTATGCATGCTGTTTGGGTATCACATATGCTGAAATATTTGGCCATTTTGCACGTGGGTGAGTTTTTACCTGAAAAAAATAGAAAAGTATATTAAATTTTAAATATTAAATNTATGTATTTTAATAATTATATTTATTAATATGAAACAACTATATTGCCCAATTATATTTGCGTGTACACAATATATTTCTCCCATATTAGACAGTTCAATGATCTTAGTTTCTAATTCTTTTAACAGGTCGTTGTCATAATCGTGATCTGGATTATATCCATACTTGTCATATATATGCTATTTCTAATTTGCTTGGATCCACTACTCAACAAGCGTGTGAAGGCGAATTATCAGGAGCACACAAACGAAGATGTACATACCAAATACTCCAACGTTCAATATAGTCTCTTAGTAGATGACAATAAAGATTCTGATTGATTATCTTTTAGTTTTCGTTTTCATGTTGTTTATATGTACATATTTTGTTGCACATATGTTTAATTTTACATAGCGTTTTGTTATTAACACACTAACGACACATACATACATACATTTTAATTTTAAAAAAATCTTCATTTCCGTTCCCAATAAGAGTTTGTATACCCAGTAGGCAATTAAGCACACACATACAAGTTCTACGAATTTATACTAACACAAAATTGTTACAATTTAATATTGATAGCTGCGAAAATTTTAACATCTATTCATTATTTCTCTTATTATTAGGATGAAGCAAGCGGTACTTCCCCTCCGTTGCCGACCGGCATGGCTAACCAAGAAATGAACTCACGCGCAAATGTTTTGAATCGTGTTGGTCATCAAACGGATAAGTGGAAGCGACAAGTGCGCGAACAACGCCGTCACATCTATGATCGACGTACGATGTTGAATTAAATTTGTAGCGTGTGTAGTGAGACTTCGCGTTTATTTTCTTTAATATTTTTGAATATATTATTTTTATTAAAAGATATATACATATATATATTATAATGAATGGGAATATCTTATAACTGCATATTTACATATCCATATATGTGTCGCCACTATCTACAGCCTGTCTCTTATACACATCTAGATGTGTATAAGAGACAGGATATATACATATATATATTATAATGAATGGGAATATCTTATAACTGCATATTTACATATCCATATATGTGTCGCCACTATCTACAGCCTGTCTCTTATACACATCTAGATGTGTATAAGAGACAGGATATATACATATATATATTATAATGAATGGGAATATCTTATAACTGCATATTTACATATCCATATATGTGTCGCCACTATCTACAGCTATCCACTTTTTTCAATGTGGCGACGATCTCATACGGGAAAGTACTTGTTTCAATATACTATTATTTCTTTTTCGTTTGACTAAGTACATTTTGTATAAACTCATGTATTAGCAGTAATCACTTTAAAATGTCGCATATGCCTACATACTTACGAATATTCAAACGAAATAACACATGAATGTATATGGTAGAATTAAAGGATTTTAGCGAAAATATACTATGTAAAACAAATTATTATTGGAACCAGAAAAAAACTTGAAACTAACACATTTTTCACCGAGTTACCAGAATATACAATTTAGGGGAAATTATGTAGATATGTAACAACCGTCAAATACGATTTGCAATGATAATAAAAGACTTCATATAAGCTCTTGATTCCGATCGAACAGTTTTAGTTTCAGAGAATGGGGATGTTCGAGTTTCAATAACAATGACAATATGGCAAGGCATCATATTCGACGCAGTATTGGTGCAGTTATTTGCTTGGTCGAACATTCCCGATATTTGGTCGATTGAAAATTTTGCCTTGCAAAAACTTGATTCTGTTTGTTCAGTATATATGACAGGAATAAGCTTTAAAAACAAACAACAAATAAGATGCAACTCCCTTCTGGACACTGCCTCGACGTACCAATCAATGTAGTTATATGGCTCGTGCAATTACCCCATTCATGTAACATCTCTCGTCTCCTGGTCCAACCTCGTCAAAACAGCATAATTCCTGAGCCTATCTTTAGGTGATTTCTATGCCAACCAATTCGAACCTCACCACCCCATCGGCGGCTACAAAGTTAATTGCTACAATAAATAAGGTGCTTATGTGTAAGGACTTGGAAAAAATTCGTTTGGTTTTCGTTGTAACCGCAGAAAACATTCCCGAAGTAATTAAGATGTCGTTGTTGTAACGGCAGAATTCTGCCGAGTTGACAGTCCTTGGCCGGATAAAAATCCGGGTCGTTTCCGGTTTTCGTAGACCCGACTCTCGTGGGAACGGGATAAATTCTGCCGGTTTAACAGTCTTTAGCCGGATGAGATTGACGTAGAGAATTTCCAATGTATATTTTAAAAACTGAGAGATCTACGTAAGCGGAACAACAACAAAATCTGCGATGTACACTTAATCCTTTTTAACCTTTCTCTCGTAAAAAATGTGATTTGATCTAGTAGGATATGCAAAAACTTAGTATGAGATATACAAATTCCAAACCTTTAATATCTATTAATATATAAAGCGATTTTTTAAAACATTATCTTTTATTTAGTATAAGCATATATTTGAAATTAATAGCCTTTAACCAAAGTTGCCAATTGCCAGTTCTGGTTAACTTCGAAGGGTCCTTGAACAATTGTACCTTGAGCGGTGGAAACTGCTACCGAGTATTTCGATATCGCACGACAATCACGATAGTACAACACTTCCATGCACTTGCGTAGCTATTAAACAACGATAATAAATATAATTAAAATTTTGGAAAATATTTATAAAGTAATATATATCGTACCACTTGTGAAGCTTCACTTTGCGTCAGTAACCTATCATTCGAGATTTGTTCACGCACTAATGGCAAAGCAAAATGTTTGCCAAAACCGGTGGCCACTACATCGTCTTCATAAGCACGTCCGCGCAGATCCACATGACCCAAGAAGGGCACACCATCCTGCATGCCCCCAACAACCATTTCTAGCCACAAAGGATTGACACGGCTGCGGCGATTGTACAGAATACGTGTTAGCCAATTGTACAGTGATTTAGGCTGCATTTCAATATCATCTTGATAACACATGTCCTCTACCATTTTCTGGTCTATACTTCTTTTCAGACTTTGAAAATCAGCGAAATCCCCTCCAGCACCAATGATTGTTTTTTCATTTATTTTGAAAACACGCTGTACATCTTGGTAACGTGCCAGAGAGCCATAAGAGACTAGGTTATCCGCAGCAATCATAACACCACCATCGAATTTAACTCCAATTACCGAGGTACCGGTAGTAATTGGTGACCTGCAATTGGCAATCAAATTAATTCCTGTAGCACAACTAAGTTATACATTTTTACTTACGACGAACGATTGGACCCATATAAACCAGGTGCTGTGATATTGCCGGCATTGATATCTTGGTTAGTGCCAGGAAAGTTATAAAATTGTCCAGGCACAGGTCCACCTTTCCATAATTCTGTTTGTATGAAGTTATTGTGTGAATACATTTTATATGATTTTTAAAGGAAAATTAATATTGCAAGCAAAAACGATGAAATGCAAATTGTAGACAATGACAACCAAATTATTGTTTGACAGTTGTTGTAGTTGCCACCCCAGGTGAAGTATTTAAAGAAAAATATAAATTTTCCAACACTATAATAGCACAACCATAGTTGCTACAAATTGTATGAAAACATATTGAATTGTGACCAATACCGATACGAG
This sequence comes from Bactrocera latifrons, assembly GCF_001853355.1. NCBI lineage: Eukaryota > Metazoa > Arthropoda > Insecta > Diptera > Tephritidae > Bactrocera > Bactrocera latifrons. The sequence goes on from NW_017537312.1 coordinate 1,400,536, forward strand.
ATCAAAATAGAAACAACGGTAAATTGCCGGAATTAACAAGTCAACGATATTCATAGTTGAAAGAATGTTCGAGAGGCAAAGTTTTGTTAACGACCTAGTATAGAAGGGCTGCCAGATATTGCAGCGTCAAGCTTTTCGTCTGGTATTGGTGAGGGTAGTGATACTAGCACCAGGAATGACATCTTCATGCTGTTGTTGTTGTTTTAACGGTTATCAATCCCCGTTGAGATGGTAAGGGTTATTCATGTTGTCGTCGACGTCATCTAGCGGGCGGCCCATGAAACGTGCTGTTTCTACGGGGTCGGGCCAAAGGGAAAAGGGTGTTAAGGGAGTAGGGTTGGCAGGGCATGCAAAGAGGTGTTCATTTTCATGCGGAGACCCCTTTGCATGCACGATATACATTGGATATGTCGGGGTCTATTCTGGATAAGTAGGAGTTTAACCTGCTACAATATCCAGAACGAAGCTGCGCTAGGGTGACTCATCTTTTTCGCGACGAGCTCTTCGTCTGCGATTGGTGGTGGTTTGACTTCAAGAACGCCATTCACGCGAAGGGAGTCGGTGAAGGTGTACTGTACGATGTTGGAGAAGAAGTCAAGGAAAGACATCTTGATGCTCCTAGGAGTGCAGTATTCTGACAAGTCTGGAGTTTCCTCATCTGCGTGCCACTGCATCCAGGCTACCATTTGGTGCTGCGTAGTTGAGGACGGGACGTCCGATTGCCTTGTATGTTTCCAACAACATTTCTTGATCTTTTCTCCATGTGCGGCCGGCTAGCGACTTGAGGATTTTGTTGCGGCTCTGTACCTTGACGCTTATAGCGGTCGTATGGGAAGTGAAGGAGCATAGACTATCAAAAGTTACACCTAAAATCTTAGGATTATTGACAGTCGGAATTTTGACGCCATCGACTGCAATATTAAGTTCAAGTCTATACTCCTTCGTTCAGTTCGTAAAAATGTGATTTGGTGGGAGAGAGTGTGAGGTTCCGTGAAGAAACGAGACAGGTCGGAGAGGTAGTTGTTTACTTTCGAACACATGCCACATCTGCGTACGAGGTTATGGAAACCACCTCTGGTGGCTGTGGGAGTTAGTTAGAAGTTAAATAGTAACGGGACACCACCCTGCGGAAACCCTTGTTTAATTCTCCTCAGTTTAGATGTTTCACCTCGAAATAGTACGGATGATTTTCGACCGCTCAGGTAGATCATGGACCACCTCTTCAGTCCTAGAGGAAGCGTAGTTTTCTCGATGTCTTTGCAGTAGCGTTGTGTGGTTGACTGTGTGAAAAGCTTTTGACAAGTATAACAGTACGGGAATCGTTCTCTCGCAGGGTGGTTTCTGGTTGAGGCCACGAACTATTTAAGAGTTTTTGACGCTAAGTGCTGTGGAGATGCTGTACACTTTTCGGAGGAGGGTTATCGGACGATAGGACTCCTCTTTGTTGGCGGGTTTCCGAGGTTTCAGTAGTGGAACCACTCTTCCGACTTTCCACAYATCGGGTATTTGAAGAGTGTTCAGCGACAGGTTGAGGACCTTGGTAAGTTGATTCCATCAATGCCAATGGGTTTAGATGATTTCGATTTGTTTTTTGAGATTGCACAGCCGTAGAGGCTAGTGACGCAGTATTGCGGAGGCAACATGGGGCCACGTAACTCGTGGTCCACTCCCTGTAAGTCTTAAGGTCTGAGCAGGTCTTAAGATGGCTCCATCTATTGCATGTGTTACACCTGACCGAAGTGGAGTTTGGATGGAGCCTTTTTGCGCAAACGCAGCAGAAAAATTCCTCCGGGCCCGGGTTGGACTCAATGCCAGCACGAGTCAGGAGAATACGGAGCAACCCTGCAAGGCATTGCTCCAGTGACGACAAACCAAGATTAACATTTACCGATCCAAACGGGGTTACATCGCCGAAAAAACAACCCTTCGTCGGATAAAATCCGAGTCAATTGCGATGCGTAGAACCAGCTGTCGGGGCAATGTTCATGCTCTTAGTAGACGGCTCATCTGGAGAGGTATAAATTGCGTTCCTTAACCGGAAGCATGCATTCTTGGCTATAAGATATTGTATTGAGGTCTGCATTCTTTCGTTCAGTTCGTGAAAATGATCGCATATAGAGAAGGGGCGAGTAAAATCGCTGATATAGCTTTTACTTTTGAATACATGTCATCAAATCCATTGTCATGATATTGACGTCAATGCCTGCAATCATCTGCGTTTGAGGTAAGGAAAATTCCCTCTGTTGGTTAAGGGAGTTTCGCGATATGGAAGTTGAACAGTTGTGGTTATCAGACACCATCCTGCGGGATCCCTTCTAAACTCTTAAGTTAAAATCTTAACCATGTGGTACGGATGATTGCCGAACGTTAAGAAAGTTTATGATCCACCTCTTCAGCTCAGTAGGGTGCGTAGACTTTTCGAAGTTATGTGATTCAAAAAGCTTTTGTCACGTTTAACATATATTCAGAGCATTTATGGCACTAAGTTATGCACTTTCCGGAACCAAGTGTTGATGGTCTACTTGACTCAGGTGGTGAGTGAAACATGGTTGACGGGTATTCCAGAAATCGGTGGTGGAGTGGTGTCTCACTCTTCCAACTTTCCTCGGGTTTATAAAGAATGGTCAGGGATAAATTGGGAACCTTGGTTAAGTGTTTTACTCCCGGCGAGCCTCTATTAGCATCAACATGTTTATACCGTCTGGGCCAATTGACAAAGACGAATTTGACCTGCTGATGATTCTTCGTCATCTACATTATTGTCGGTATGGCTGGCAATAGACCTCCCTCTAAAAATTTTATCTTGCTTTTTTGTGGATTTTACTATAACCTATATTGAAATTTGTTTTGTGGGTAAAAGTAGCACAACAAAATTAGTTCGTAGGATATTAAGGTCACTAACCCCCACATTTAATTATTTAACACCTCTTATGCGATGTTTAAAAATTGTCGAGACGAGTCTTGTAGAAGACAAAATTAAGTTGCTGCTACTAAACGGCATTTATCCTATCGGTTTCTATATAAAGTGTTTTTGGATGACACTAGGTGAGGTTAGGTTCGATGACTAATTCGCGATCCAGCACTACTACATATGTGCAGGAGAGATAACAGAAACACAAACTGGGATCTTTGACAGATATTTTTAGGCAAGAGGCTTAGACCTTGCATATATAACCCACATCAACACGCTTGGCCTACTCTGCGACCCAAGCACAAAAAGAAGTCCTCTTGTTGGAGCGAACAGCTCGGTCTTGCAGACGTAGAGTACGGGTATGTCCGCAAGAGCGGATGGACAATTATTAGGACTCATTAGAAGACCTAGTCCTTGATATGAAAATAATAGTGCATAAAGCTTTCCCGAGAACACCTTTACATAGAATATAATGGACAATCCGCTCACCCGATCCATACTAATCTCCCGGTATGGAAGGAATCATTACAGCAATGCTACAAAGCGCGCTCTATCTATGCGTTCCATGACTAAAGGCGATATTTAGGGAATGCCCGATCAGCTACGTATCATATCAAGGACGCGTCTCCTAGAAGGTTTTCAAAAACACAACTCGCATACACAAAAGGTAGTTCGGCAGAGACTGCACTCCATACACTGATACACTGATTTAATATCGAAAGGGCTCTTGAATATAAGGAATATGCTCTTGGAGCATTCCTGGACATTTTTACAGAATACAACAACGTTTTGATCGAATCTATTTGGAATAGCATCCAGTAAACAGGTGTTGATCTTACTATACAGATTGGACCGACGTTATAATAAGCAAACGAAGTATGTATGGGCATTCTGCAAGGTGGAGTGATATCTCCAATCCTATGGATATTAGTCGTAAATAATCTTCTAAGGAACTTAGACGGCGAAGCCCCTAAGATGTACAGATGATATTTCCATCTTAAAAATGGGTAGGTATCTACACACTATTAGCAGTATTAAGATCACCACTCTCAGTTCAGTCCAGAATTAGTCATCTCTAGCGGATCTGGGGTTGATCCGGGGAAAATGGTTCTGCTTGTGTTCACAAGAAAATGCAAAATCCCTCATATGGAAGTTTCGAAAATAGAGGATGGAGTTGGTGCGGGAATATACTGTCCAGAGTTAAGCATAAGGCAGTTTTTAAGGTTGCCGAACCAAAGCCTTGAAGCTAGGTTCTAATGCACCAGCAGGCAACACTTACGTAGACAGCCAAACAGCATCAACCCAGTACGTATTACATATCGGCCACGCCAGCAGAATGGGACTGACAGATCGAGAAGACTGGAGTAAATGTCAAGGGAGGCACCCAGGGAAACAATGAGGTAGTTTTAAGCTGTAAAACAAAGTAATGTATCTTATTTTTGGCCTGTAAATAAGTGTCTCATATAGAGTATAAATAAAATAAAATTTACTCATTTATTTTGTTTCTCACAGATTGCTTCATTATTGGCGAGTAACCATAAACGATTAATCAAATTAGGCAGTTTGATACCCAGTTGCCACCATAACGTCACCAAACGTACAAATAACATAAGTTTTCATAAACTTTGAACAATACTTAAAAACACCGTGAAATTACTAAATAAATCACATAAATATATACAAAATCAGCTTTTAAATAATTAATACTCTTACGAATGTTGGGAATGTTGGCTTACAATACTTTATATCCGTATGCATACATTTTTAATTTTTTAAACAGGAATGATAACAAAATGGAACCAAATGTAATATATATATATATGTAAATTATAAACGTGTTATATTTTTGTTTATAGAAGTAACAATTTAAAATATAGTTATATATATGTATATATGCATGTACGAAACGGCTATCGATTATCAATTTTAATTTTTCAAATTACATATTGCAAATATTTATTAAAAATCTTTAGTGCTTAAAGCTTATTGTTTCCTATTTAATTATACAATTTTCTCCATACCTATCTACACATGCAACACTTTCAGCTCTAAGTTAGGAGACCCCTACGCAAATTGGCCACAGTTTTCCATATGAAACAGCAAACGATGGCTGTACCCACCAACTTTCGTAATAATTTGCATTCGACCGCGTGTCAAAAAACTTCCAAAGCATTATGGCTGTGCTAATCATCACTTCGGCAGCAGCCACAGCAGCAGCACAGCAAGGATTTTCCACCGCTCTTCGGCAGTTTGTTGTATGTGTGTGGTCCACGCATGAAGATGTCGATTAATTGGCAATGTGAACTGAAAGAATTCAAAGTAAATTATTAGCATTGGGTAAAATCATAGAATTTTATATTTAAAATCGAAATACTTATATTTCAAATTTAATACGTGGGTCGTTCGATAAGAACCTTATCTACAAAGAAAACTGATCATTTCGCAAAAATGGTGATTTATTTTTCAATCTGCCAAGCAAACGTTCTTTTAAATTTTATAACCAAAAAGATGTCGCAATAGGCAAAATAAGGAGAAGGTGTGTTGTCCACTGTTTCGTTTCAAAATACCAATACATACCCGTTCGGAACGGACAATTTCAGTTTCATAATTTTTGAGATACTTATGTGTGGGGTACCCTCACGCGGTGGTCGCTCAATATGAAATCGTCAATTTTTGCGAAGTTAAATGAAGTGTGCTTCAGACTCATCATAAACCATCGCGCGACACTAAGTAGATTTTTGACTGTCGTCGAAGAAAATTAGCCATCATAGCCAGAATATACATGCTCTTTGATTTGAAAAAAAAAAATCGAAAAAATAGGAGTCACCGACCAAAAAAGTACCAAAAAAAAGAATTGCACGATATTCCATCCTGTAAGCTAAGATCTTGAAATAAACTCTCTCGCACTCGAATATATATCTAATGACTGTCAACTCGCCAGTATTCCACAATGTGTTTAAGATTGTTTTTGGCCTCCCGAAAGTAAATGTAATGAAATACATACATGCTTAAATTTCTTTTGTAAAATACATACATCATAGTTAATTCCTGATCATTAACCACCTCTCCGTCACAGTTCCAACGCGACAACCCGTTATCATCATCATAGTCAACATAACCATCCGCAGTCTCAGCGATCGGTTGACAGGAACTAGTAATGCTGTACTCTTGCACAAGATTCGCATTAGGCGAACGGAAGCAGAACTTTTTGGTGCGGTAGGTTTCAACGAAAGGTAAGTTTCGCTACAAACAAAATTTCATACATTAAAGTTAGTATACAGTTGTATAAAATTATAGACAGTGCGTACTCACAATATCGCCACTGCGGTTCGTCAAGTTTAAGAGTAATCGTACATTATTGAGCAACGAGGTTTTTCGCACTAATACCAGGTCTAGATAGCCATCGCCTAGATGACTGTAGGGCGCCACACCTTTAGGGCTTCGCGTGCAGGCGCAGGTAATATTCGCGCCACTGATCATGAAAAATTCACCATTTATTGTTTTCCACTCACTTTCGACTTTACTTTCTGGCGCGCACACGCCATCTGCTGCGTCGACCATCATTTCACTATCATTATCACAGTCTGTCAAATTTATATGCTTCGTATCATCAAAGTCCATAGTTTCATTGCTATTTGCAGCAAATATTTTTCCGCCGCGCAACTCGGCAGCGGTACCAGCCACTTCCAAATAATTAGTTCTATCGCTTTTGTCGTCGTTATTATYCTCACARCTCTTCAATGAAGCGTTCGAGGATGTGGGCACCTCATCRYCTGCAACGGACGTMGGCGCTGTAACACCCGCCAATATGCCTTTRTGCATTAAAGCGCGTTTCGTCGCAAACGCCGCCTGCGCAATGGACGCCGCGTCACAGCGTGTACAATTCGCAAAACAAATCGTATCCTCAGTAGTTGTCACGTTTTCACACCTCGAACCTKCTTCGTGTGCAGCSGCAACTGYCTTCAATTTGTTGCCGCCTATTGGCTGTAGGATGCGYAGCTCTGCTTCGTAGCCGTTATTGGWAAGGAACGTTTTAACACCGGCAAACTCGTAGCGCTTGGTRCCCAGCCAACGATAACGCTCGCTCTTCGCCGCCACATCGCCYAAATAGCCGTAAGATAATACACTGGCGCAGAAGCGGATGACGCCTTCACGATTGCGCACGCTACAAATGTCCACACCGCGCCGCTGCCCCAAAATCAAATGTATCGCCGCGGTGCGCACATCCGATGTGCCGTGCAGGCTGTACGCGACTGTATCCGTACTACCCGCTGGTATAATGGCCACCGGCAGCGTTGGTTTCGGCACATATGGCGGCTGGCGCGCATCCATGCCCGCATCGCATATCGCGCGAAAGATGAGCCCGTTAATTACCTCCGCCACTGTGCCGTCGCCACCAACACAGCAAACCGCATCGAACGGCGACAAATCATGACTCAACAGTATGTCGCGTATCTGATTCGAACGCTGCGATATAATGCAGGACGCGTCGATCCCAGCCAATTGAAACAGCGGTTTACAGTGGCGTTCATAGACTTGCAAGCCGCGCTGGCGTCCGCCATACGGATTGATGAAGACCAGTAAGCGACGCACGCGCAGACGCGTCGGCGCCGTATTCGCTAGCATTTTATTGAGCAGCGCATGCCATTGCCGCACCACATACGCATCGGCGTTATAGAGCACTAGCTTGTGCATGTCCCAACGGTTGCAGTCTGTCTCTGAGTTGACGATGCGCGCGGCGTATGATAAAGCAAGATACTGTTCAGTGGGTGGCGTACTGCTGTGTTGTTGTTTTTGTTCGCTCGCGATGTGTGCATCGAACTCAGCCATTGGCTGCGGCGCAGCAATATGCAAAGCCGCCGCCTTGGTGTTACCCTTGCTCACTCTGATTAGCTCGTTTATATGCAGCACATTCGTGTTTTTGCCATAGACTAAGCCTAAGCAACAACAACAATAAGAAAAACAAAAGATTAATATGTTAGGAATTCACCTTGCTTGAAGTTGCCCTCAGCGTCCGCGTCGCTGTTGCGCTTCTTCTGCAGTCGTTCCCATACGATGTGGTCGTAGTTGAGCAAGACGCGATACCGTTTCTTCTTGATCTGAAAGTTGTTTAGGAGTATATCACAATTTTGGCTGCTGGCTATGGGTCTCGCTGCTAGCACTGCGGCAGCTGCCTCCTTCTCTTTGCGGCTTGAGGCATTTGCATTGTTGTGCGCTGCGGACGACTGCGTGAAATCCGTGCTGCTCTGCGTCATCTCGGTGGCTGGCGTTGGACTGATTAGTTAAGCGCGACTCGACATGCCAAAAGCTGAAATGAAAAAGTTTTTAGCGGCGTTTCAAACTGGTTTTCGTACGCGAGATGAGGCAAAGTAAAACTGTGTAAAAGCGAATTGTGAAAAAGAACCAAATACAAATACTGGTGGGTAACGAAAGGAAATTATGCCGAGAAACCATTAAAACCGTATTTTCCACACCAACGATTGTAGTAAATGGCAAGAAAAAACAACAATAAAAACAACAAATTAAAAATATTAGCTTGTTTTCGTTTTGCTAACATTCGCATTAGGCAAACTTGTTCCTAATCAGCCAGTGTTCGCGGAATAGCATAAGCGAGGTTAGAGTTTCCATAATTGGTAAAGTATTACAAAAACAAATAATATATATTTATACTTGTGTATGTACATATGTATATTCTAAAGAAATATTTGTGAACGAACACGTTTGTAAACTAGAAATTTTTTTTTCTTTATTGCGTCTGTTCTAACAAGTAGACTAAATCTTCGGTTATTGTTGTTACCGCACCATAAAATATTCGCCAAATAGGTTTTGGAATGTGAATCGTGGAAGCGGTTTTAAGTCGTCACTAAGAGACACACACTTACTTAATTTTTGAAGCTAAAATTAAAATTGCAGTTTCATTGCAGTTTTTCTGCCCTTTTTCTGAAGATAGGGTATCAACGTTGCTTTTACTTAGATTATTGATGCCTAATTTTCTGATCGAACACAACTTTATGCACACTAAATTTTATTTGTGCTGTCTTCAAAAGCATACTAGTTTTACTAATTCAAATCCCCACAATATATTTCTAAATTACAACATTTCACATTTTAACCATTAACCACTCCCCGTATTCACCTGATATGGCACTGTGCGACTTCTTTCTTTTCGGAAAAGTGCATTTGCCCATGAAAGGAAAGCGTTATGTAGACGTAGAGGCCATTCAAAAGGCTTGCACCGGCATACTGGCGGCCATACCGGCCAACGAGCTGAAACACTCGTTCAATATGCTTTTGGACCGTGCAAAAAGCTGTATTGAAGCAGAAGGTGACTATTTCGAATAAAATGAATTGATTTTGCCGAAATAACCGTTTATTCGGTTTACTTTGCTGCTTCTTGTTATTTTGGAACGCACCTTGTATTATGTAGATTTTGGCATAGTCGTTCGTACAGGTTGTGTTTTGCAGTAAAAAAGTTTTATGAGGGAGTTATTGAAAGGATTATAAAGCATCCTGTACACCTCGAAAACATCACTTTCAAAAATCCTGCATTATTTTTAACAATTCTACAGGACGAGCGTACCCGGAATCTAAATCCACAATTAATTAATTCTCAGTGTCAAAGTATTGCAAAAAACGGTATTAAAATGATTTCAAGCAAGCATTTGATTGACAGCATTGATTTGGTTGGCGGATTAACCAATGCCAATGTCATCTACTAAATAAAGTCTGTCAGAAAAAACTAAGCGGAGTTCGTTCTTTGACAAATTTTTGGTCACTAAGAACGTTCAACGATGAAGACTTGAGATCTATATTTGTTGGACAGTATTTCAGAATTATTGCACCAACCTTGTATTTCAATGACATAGATAACTAAAATATTAAAAAACATAAAAACGTGATTTACGATTGCACCGAAGCTATAATACTCTTAACAAATAAAAAAGTTTTCCACAAAAGAATTTGAATTTGATAGACAAGTTTGTATTTCAGTTACATATAAGCTGTAGTGGTCCAATCTAAACAGTTTATTCAGAGATTATAAGATTATATCTTGGCCTTCGCATGTATTAAGCTTCGGATCGATATCTCAAAAAATAATGGACTAGTTCGCCTATTTACCGACGGACAGATAAAGATGCCTGGCAAAATCAAATCAGCTCGTTACGTTGGTTAATGTCATTAACGCTTTACAGGCACTGCGATGTTTCCTTCTGGTTTTTACAAACATCGTGGCAAACTGAATATATCCTGTTCAGTGTGTAATAGTGGAAAACATCGCTCTTCACTTTTTATAGTTATTTCCATTCAATCATATTACATACATATACATATACATCGAGTAAAAAGAAATCGGTGTAATTGAAGGCTGTAATAGCAGCTACACACGCTAAAATTGTGAGACGAGTCTGTGTTATTACAACTTAAGAAAGTTTCACACTGTGCCTGGAAGAAATTTTAGAAAACATTATTTTTTCCGCTAGGAAATTATAATTAAAGAGCAATAAATAAGTTATTTTTAGATTGTTTGTAGGATATCATGTGTTATGTGATAGGTCAAAAGAGTTGCCAATATAGAATTCAAACTTGTCTCTTAGTAGAAGCACTTGTTGCTGCAACCTCGTGTGTTTATAATTATAACTAGGCACGAGAGTAATTTGTGGGTGGTGAAATCACGTTGATTACTTGTTAACACAAGTCTGCACATTCCGAGAAGTACTGACACCAATTGTTGCGAGTCATTAATTTCAAAGCTGCGTCCTACAAAGCGCATGCGACAGCCGGCAAAAAAGCAAAAAGCGCAAAGCAACGAAGGCGAAACTCGACACGACTTCCACTTGAGTGCAATTCATCTGTACATACATATTTATATAATTATTTAATTAAGACCCTGTAGTAGTAGTAGTAGTAGCAGAAACTTAATAATTGTCTTTAGCTTTAGAAAACGTGCAAAGTTTAAAGTTCCGCATTTCGTAAGCAGCGCTAAGCGTCTTGAAAACGCAAATCTTAATAGCAAAGAAACTAAAAAATATACAAACTATATGTGTAGTATATTTACTATATGTAAGTCTTAATAGATTATGTACAAAGTACGAAGATGATGAAGCAACCATTATTGTCAAGTTCAAGTACAAAATCGTTCACCTTCGACGGCGATGCGCGAAGGCACTTACGACTTGCCCAGACTAGCGTAACTGTGATAAAGCGGTCGAAGATAAGAGATACTGTGATACAGTATCAAGTCTCTACATTTGACAGAGACAATTTTTGAGACTTGAGATGATTTTGCTATTCTGTAAGTGATAGTCACAAACTCTATTACATTTCATTATTCAGAGATGTTTTTATACTTGAATGAAAATAAATATGTCGATAACAAATATTAAATTTTCTATAACATAGTCAAAAAACATAATTATCAATAAAAAATAAAAATATATGTTGACTTTGTTCCATAATATTAACGAAATTTATGCAAAACTTATTTATTTTTAACCTTTTCGTGTTTGAGTTGCTTACAAAATATAAAAAAAAGACAATCGATTAATATCTATGGTGAGCTCTATTCAGTATATTCAAAATGGTAGACAAGAGTTCTTTTTGGTTTTGTGACTTGCTAACTACCAGGTCTCAAATTTGAGGCAATATTTTGAGACTAAAGCTAGAGACTGTTTAGTGAATAGTAACTAGTCACAAATTGAGATTTTACCACAAAATGTCTCAAATAGCGACTAGAGACTGGTTACAGAATCCCGCTATTATATTATTATTATTTCTTTTTTGCAAACCGTTTTTCCTTCGTGAATATATTTTACATCAAAATGGGCATCTTCTGAGCTCCAATATTTCTTATTGCACTCCTGTTCTCTTGAAACATATGTAAATATTTTAACTTAATACAGAATAATCTTAATAACCAGTTGATCTTGAAAATATCAGCTACGCAAATTCGTTCGCTTTTGTTCTCTGTTTTTTTTTTTTTTGAATAGCCGGACTGGGCCATTGACACTGTGCGAGTAAACAGAATCAGCAAAAGTATTTTTCTAGGTCGGTACAATCTGCTTTGTGTGAAGCTCGAGCACAATATGACACATAACTATCGCTTTGGATTGAATTTAGGCAAAGTGTCAATATTTTCGCAGCTAAAAAGATTTATTTAACTCCAGAAAAATATTCAAAGTTTGCTTAAATTAGATAGTTAAAATAGAATTACGGCTAGCATTTTTGAACGTGTTTGGATAATCTAATAATAAGTTTAAATATTTATACAGAACTTTTATCGATATTAGTGATAATGATTTATCGATAAAATATGTTTCCTAAAACTTTATTCATCAAATCTTAACAGTTTTAACATATACTATGTTCGGACCGAACATATTTGTGGGTTGTGGAATCTAACTCGTTCGGACCGACAATGTGTGCTTTCGATGAGTTTTCACTGAAAACTATCAATAGGGGGATTCTCTTGCTCTTGCAAGATTGCACGATGATACAAAATGCAGAAATCCTATACCGAAATATGCAAGGCCAAGAGAGCACCCATTGCAGAATCCAGTGATATCCGTATATAACGGCACGAAAATAAACATGGGTTTTGGTCTGACATATTTTACAGCCATTGCAAATAATTTTCTGTGTGTGTTTATTGTTGTTCCGTTGCAACAAGAGGAAATTTTGCAATTCGTGCTTGTTTTCATTGTCAGTCCGAACATAGTAATAGTGTTGAGTGAGTGAGATTTTTATATTAATGGTATGTTTACCGATAAAATATGTTTTTATAATACTTTATTCAAGCTTAGTTGATCAAACATTAAACGTTTTAACATAGAGTTGAGTGAGTGAGGTAACATATCGATATTCATGATATTTTTATCGATATTAATCGATAAAATATGTATTTTTCTAAAATTTTATTCAAGCTTACTTGATAAATTATTAGAATCTTTACCTAGAGATGAATAAGTGATGCAATTTATCAATATTAATGAAATATTTATCGTAATTTATTGATTAAATAAAACAGGTTATTAATATTTTTATCTAAGCTAATTGAAATTTGCTGCTACTTATTACATACTTGTAGGAATGTATATTCAATATATGTTTATGTATGTGTCTCCATAAAACTCAAATTTGTTTTTGCCTATCTAATAGTATTTACTCAGTCATTAAACCATTAGCAGAGCGGAAGAGCCGCTAACTCACCTTGTACCCCCATAAAGTAAACAACGTACGGTAAACCGAAAATAAAGCATCGCAGTGCTAAGTGATTTCTGTATTAAAGTTAATCACCATGAATGTGACTTTTAAAGTGCTATATACATACATACATACATATATATTTTTCTTGACTAAACTGCAAAATATTGTTAATATGTTACATGGTGATACATACATATATTATATGTACATACTATATATACATTCTGTCAAGAAAGTATCGGGAATTGTTCATTTCGCCTTCTAATCTCTCCCTTATATGGAAGCGAGAGTTTTGGGTTAGTATAACTGTCCTTAATTATGATGCCAAAAATTAGAGCGATCTGTCAACCAATGTGTTTACAGCAGCTGTTATGTCAGTCGACCTCCGTAGTGTTTGTCGAATTTTACAACATTTTTTTTACATATTTGTGTTAAATATTGGCTAAACCCTCAACCAGGATCAAGTACCGAATCTCCCTGATTTATGTAGCTCCATGTGACTTTTACCGTTCTTCACACTGAAATATCTACTTCGGGGAACACGCTTCGACTCAATTGAATACAAAAACAAATTCGACGCGAGAGTTGATGGACATCCCGTAAAGTGCTTATACCAAAATGTTTTGACGTTTGGGAGAAGCGTTGGGAAATGGGCATCGCTTCAAATTGATGTTACTTTGAAGGCGATAAAATAAATTTGGATAATGATTGAAAAATTTCCGTTTTATTTATAAATTCCCGGTATTTACTTGACAGAATGTACATATATACATATATATTGGCAAGCACGTGTAATCATCGCAATGTAAACAAATAAATATAAATGAACTGCACATCTAAGTCAATGAGAGCACATATATACATGCATACGTATCTACACACTGTGCACCCTTCCATTATTCCAAGAGAATTTCAGATGATTGCAATCATTTTTTTGCTGTTCAAACCCGCCGCCGATTAGTTGATACTGATTTGGTATTTGCGTTTCCTCCAATACGTAAAAGAAGTGTAAATATTCAGCTTTGCCTTTATTTTACTTATCGTTCTCCATCATCAGAAAAGAATTTGTTAAATAAACACATTTGAGAAATACTCGTATGTTTTGCTTGCAGAATTTTCATATTTTGATTCTTAGCTCAATTAGCACGATTTAAATGCCTTACACAAGCGTAAGTACAGTGACCCACGAAAGTGCGCATGACAAGCTTGTATGGGTTTACTCTTTCAAAGAGAATGAAAAGAGTAGCTTGTCAACGGAGTGGAGGCCTTCCTCTTCCTTTGCTTCCCCAGGAGAGAACCTTCCCCGTGAAAACTCCTAAGACCGAATCATGAGATGTTGTCATCGTCGATGCCTCTGCACCATACAGCAGGACGGGAATAATGAGTGATTTATAGAGTTTGGTTTTTGTTCGCTGAGAGAGGACTTTACTTCTCAATTGCCTACTCAGCCCAAAGTAGCACCTGTTGGCAAGAGGTATTATGCGTTGGATTTCGAACCTAAAATTGTTGTTGCTGTTAATGCTGGTTCCAAGACAGACGAATTATCTACAACTTCGAAGTTCTGACTGTCACAGTGACGTGGGAGCCTAGTCGCGTTTGTTTGTTTGATGACAGGAGATATTTCGTCTTGCCCTCGTTCACTGCCAGATCCATCTGCTTTGCCTCCTTGTCCAGTCTGGAGAAAGCAGAACTAACGGCGCGGGTGTTGAGGCCGCTGATATCAATATCATCGCCATACGCCAGTAGCTGTACACTCTTATAGAAGATTGTGCCTTCTCTATTTAGTTCTGCAGCTCTAATTATTTTATCCAGAAGCAGGTTGAAGAAGTCGCACGATAGAGATTTTTAGCCTTGTCTGAAACCTCGTTTGGTATCGAACGGCTCGGAGAGGTCCTTCCCGATTATGACGGAGCTTTTTATGTCGCTCAACGTCAGTTAACACAGCCGTATTAGTTTTGCGGGGATACCAAATTCAGACATCGCGTCATAAAGGTGTGTGTCGATTCTCCTTTCATCGGTCTTTTCCAAGATTTGGCGCATGGTGAATATCTGGTCGGTTGTTGATTTTCCAGGTCTCAACCCGCACTGATAGGATCTAATGAGTTTCGGTGGGCTTTAATGTTTCACACAATACGCCCGATAGAACCTTATATGCGATATTTAGGAGACTTATCCCACGGCAGTTGGCGCATATTGTGGGGTCTCCCTTTTTGTGGATTGGGCAGAGCGCACTTAAATTCCAATCGTTGGTCATGCTCTCTTTTTCTATCTGCAAATGGGTATCGCTTCCCTCTTCATCTCTCAGTATCTATCCCATCCCGCACGTGTTGTGGTCGATCGTAACGTTGCTAGATGGGCAGTCTGTTTCCTCTCCGCTGCGTGTCGGCACTCCTCATCGTACCAGCTGTTCTTTTGCATTTTCCGAAAACCAATGGGTCGGTTGCAACTTTACGCAAAGAGCTTGAAATACCGTCCCACAGTTCCTTTATGATCAATCTACCTATGTATCTTTACGTAATTTAAATTAAGTTCAGATAACACTTTGTGGTACAAATTTTTTTTCTTTAGCAGGGTGTTTGGAAACAGAATACGTACATACAAGGTGAATTCCAAAATATACAGGACTTTTTGAATTTAGCGCCCCCTGGTGGCGCCATCCACCGATGTCGACTGATGCGTTCGAATCTGCTATCTTTATCGATTATCCAGTGAGATCAATCATGATATTTCATTGATTGGAAATGAACTTATTGCGTTTTAAGTGTCAGTATGTTTGTATTATCGGTGCGAAAATGAGCTTCGAACAAAGAGTCAACATTAAATTTTGTTTTAAAATTGGTAAAAATTTTACCGAATCATTTCAATTGATGAAACAAGTTTATATCGAGTTCACTAAAAATTTAATTGTAAATCCAAACTCGTTATGTGAAATATTTTTAAGAAGAGTAAAAAGTATCTGTTTCTTAATTGAATTTATTTTGGAAATATAGTATACTATTTTTTTTTTTATTAAAATTAGAGCGTTGGTTAGGTTCATTGATAGCTGGTCTCGAAATCACTGACTGTGCGCAGAATGAAGCAGTGGCGAGCACATTAGCAACAACTTCCAGGCTTGCGTCGCGCAATGTTGCTAATGAATGGTTATAACCTCAAGAGGTTTAAATTTATAATTAATCTCCCAAGAGATATAGTCAGGCTACTGGTCGCCTTCTACACCGGCCATTGCAAACTCAAGAAGCACTTATTCAACATGGGCCTAGCTTCTTGCGCAAATTGCCGGTTCTGCGACTTGGAATCCGAAACTCCAGTACACCTGCTAATGGATTGCCTAGCAATCTGTGAACGCAGGACTAAAGCCCTTGGATCCATGTTTCTAAATAGGGATCACATCGCCTCATTAGCACCTAGCAGGATGTTGGAATTCATCAATTTGCTGGGGCTAGTTGAGACGCTGTGAGCTAGGAGAGGGCAGAATAGACCCTAGGTCGCGGTGCAATCCTTATTCTTTTTATCTATCTATCTATCTAAGGAATCTTCTCGGATGCAAGCTGCAGAAGCTCTATGGTAGAAAACGAGGTGAATTCGCCGCCTTCTACTTGATTGTTGCGCATTTGCGAGATCAAGGCTTAAAAACTTATCAGCTCATACATTCAGATATCCCACCAAGTTGTTGGCAATAGAAATTAAACGCTTATAAAATCGGATACGCGATATTTGTAGGGATCCCTGGGTCCTAGATTGCTTCATTGTTAGAAGTTATAAGTACATAGCTTTTTAATTAGACAAGTGTGAAGTATTAGAGCCAAATTGTCAGTTGTCAATATGAAAAATATACGAAAATGTATAATTATTTAAACAAAAATGAATTGCTTGTAAAGTACTATTTTGGAAATTTATTTACAATTATATTTGGCAATATTAGTTTTTATATGAACGCCTTTCCATTTTTTTACACTTATCTCTTTCACTCCGAGCTATTTTTGTATTTAGCAGCTTTCCTTTTTTCTTATTCTATGATAAACAACCAAAGGTAAGATTCATTAGTGCATTCTAAAATGTGCAAGTAATTAAATGGATGGATGTCTACAGAGAACGTCCGAATAATGGCTGCCTTATACCATGTCCCAAATCAGCCCGTTCTCACAGACGTTGGAAAGATAAAAAAAACAGATATTTTTACCACTCAAGATGTCACATCGATTAATATTTATCAAAAGAAA
The DNA here is from genome assembly GCF_001853355.1 of Bactrocera latifrons. Lineage (NCBI taxonomy): Eukaryota > Metazoa > Arthropoda > Insecta > Diptera > Tephritidae > Bactrocera > Bactrocera latifrons. The sequence continues at coordinate 1,417,870 of NW_017537312.1, forward strand.
ACAATATCATACAGTATTTTGTAATAAAAGCCGAATTCTTTTAAATATTTTCCATATAAGGCTAATAATGGACGCATTTTCTCATTTGGGAAGTCGATTTTCAGGTGAAATTAGATTCATCAATTTGTTTCTTTAAATTTTTTTCCGTTTGCTGTGCCCAAATCAGCTGTGATAATGTAATAGATTTCCAACGCTGACAAGTAGATAGCGCAAAATCAGAGTCGCACAGGGAGATTTAGCGTGGATCAGTTATTGAACTGTAATTTTTCTATGGCGAAATCTTGACAAATTTATAAGATTAGTGAGATAAACCACTCAACAGCCGAAATCGGTCTGAACATGGTATTAGTGTATATGAATCAATGTTGGTAAAACATTTTAAATTTTGCTTGAAAATTTACTGTTTGCTGAAATTTGAATAAATACCTGCTTTGTTTACAAATTAACGCAATTTTGGCGAAATTAATAAAAAAATAAATAAATACGCGAAAGTGTTGCCATTTATTCCTTTGCCACCGAAAAAGTCTAGCCAATTGCACTCAATCACGTACGTACACAGCTCGTTCAAATTAGAAGATAGAAAGAATAACAACAACAAATTAGCGGGCGAGAATGCTTCGTGCCATCATGCCCGCAATCAGGCGTTTGCGAATCTAAGTTGCCTTTTGTCATTTAATGGTGTCGTTTTGTGACATTAAGCACTTTAAATTTGTGTGTAGTAATATTTATATTTATATATGTACATACATGTTATATACAAATATTATCTATATATGAATGAATGAATTTGTATACCAATCGCAGTTTAGGTGTAATACCATGTTCCGACCAAAAACTTGAAGAGATTAGCTTACATTTAACATATTCGCTGCTCTAAACTGTCCTCACAGCAGTTAGAGATTTATAAAAGAGCTGTTTTTGATATGAAAAAGCCACGTCGTTTAATATTCATTAGAATAAAATAATGTATCGGATTTTGTTATAAAAGTCGTCTTTTGATTTGGGAAGTCGAAAGCCATGAAAATTCAATTGCGTTACTTTTAGTTCATTTGTTTACATTTTTTCTCTTTGTTGTGTCTAAATCAGCTGTGATAATGTAATAGATTGACTTACTCACAAACAGATGAACTAAATCAGAGTCTCACAGGGACATTGCGAGTAGATTAGCTTAAAATCTCCTCTATGACGAAACCAATATGTTACTGGCATTTGGCAACTCGCAGGGCATTAAAATATAAAAGCATCAGTTTTATGCCTGAAAGGGGGTTTTCGGAATAGTTGGGCTTGTAGTTCAACTAGTTGCAAAGTAGTTTGATTTCACTTGTGGTATTTATTTATGCTTCACATATACATACATATGCAGTTAACATGATAAAATTGCTCCCTTTAATTAATAAACAGTAATTGAATTAAAATTGATAAGTTTTCAACGTAAATCCGGTTGTATTTGATAAGCGATATTTACGAATTAAAAATAAAGTTTTTGATACACTTGAAATATTATTTATCGCTTAAAGAGCTGATAGGGTCATAAAATAAAACGATAAGTTAATTTTTGTTCCGAAGCATCAAATTATAATATTAATGTTTTTGAAAAAAATTTTGGTTTTTTGATTTGAAAAAATAAGACAATTATAAAATGTTGTTCCACACATGTTAATGTTATTTTTGTTGCGTAATGACTTTTGTGATAATTACACTATCACCAAATAAATCAATTATAATCAAGTAATAAGTCTCAATGTATAAAATTTGTTGTTCAAACGAATTCAATTTAGCTTAAGCAATCAATATTTGAGAGAAGTCGAAAAAGGTGGCATTCTTACTGAATTCTTCTACTTTGTCAGAAATCTTTGAAGTGTTACATAAATTTGATATTTATAGTAATATTTTATTTCATATTTTATAAAATTCACTATTTACATTTTTACCAGACATCATTCATGAAATTGATTCAATTATACATATGTATGTATAATAAGGTTGTGTTACTTGAGAGCGTGTTTCTTCTTATAAATATTTTTTTTAATCTATTGCTTCAAATAACCTTTCCTATGTTTTTCTCATGAATTGCTTGTTTCAATTTTGATAGTTTTCTATGATTTCCAATTTGTTATTATCAGTTATCACTCAAAAGACATTTTTTCATTGATTGGACTGTTTGAATCATAAAAACAAAGCAAAACAGCTGATTTTGACGTTATGAGTTGGCAAATTATTTATTTTAAAGCTGCTATATACCCTCTTTGTCAAACGAACTAAATATGACTCACCTATTTTTTCTTGGATGTAAAAATTTTAAAATAAACTCTCAAAATTTTTACGAACAAGCTGAATATTATATATAATTTTACATAAGTTTTCTTTCATATTAATATAATTATGTACAAACAAAATAATATATGAAACAATTTTTTTAATTAAAAGTAATTTATTTTTATATATTAACTCAGCAATTTTACTTCAAGGCAATTTTTAAAGCTCTGGTAAAAAGCTAATGCAAAAACGAACCTAAAAAATGAAGAAATGCTGAAACGCTTGAAAACCGAATGAACAAGTTCATTGAACAAAAAGAAAGTGACAGCGTATGGTCTGCGAAGTAGCGCCGCTAACCTTAGAAAGAAATGCAATGTGGGCACCGGCGCAATTATGGTATATGTATGAAATGATGTACATATGGTATATACAAGTACAGGGTGGCTGTTGAAAGCCGGTACAAAAAAAAAAATTAAATAACTTTTTTTCTGTTTAATGAATCTGGTTAATTTTTTTTTATTTTGCAGATTGACTTTTACATTTAACAAAAATGGATAACTGGGACACTGAAACAAGAATTTGGATTGTCAGCCGCTATTACGCACTGGAGTCCGTAGTTTCGGTTCATAGAGAGTATAGGCGCACGTTTGGCGGCAATCCTCCGAGCAGATGGACCATAATAAGACTTGTAAACAATTTTGCCGAGCATGRGACAGTCAACAGAACACCTTACCATCGAAACCCTTCAGTTCGAACGGAGGAAACAATCGCTGCTGTAGCTGCTGCCATACAAAACAATCCACGTATTTCGACAAGAAGCTTATCTGCTCCAATGGGTGTAAGCAGACAGWCATTACAGTCAATTATGCACAAAGATTTGGACTTATTCCCATATAAAATTCAAATGGCCAACAAACTGAACGCTGCAGACTTGCCGATTCGCTTGAAATTTTGCCCGAAGATGCTTCAAATGGTGGAAGAGGATGGAAACATGTTGAACTGTCTTTTCATGTCTGACGAGGCCCATTTCGATTTAAACGGCAACATAAACAAACAAAATTGCCGAATATGGAGGGCTTCTAACCCACAGATACTCCATGAGACGGAATTGCATCCACTTCGTGTCACAGCGGGGTGTGCAGTTTCATCACGCTGCATTGTCGGACCCTACTTCTTCGAAGAAAACGGTCACAYCGTTACKGTTACTGGAGACCGTTACTTGAGCATGTTGAGAGAGTTTTTCTATCCAGAATTACGCCGAATGGCAATATGGTGTAGCTCCTCACATAGCCCAACCTATTATGACAGAATTGCGACGAAATTTCTCAGTAAGCCGATATCCAGAAACTCCACATTCCATGGCCACCCAGGTCGCCTGACCTTACTGCACCTGACTTTTTCTTGTGGGGTTATTGCAAACAGGAAGTCTACAAAGCAAAACCAACAAATTTGAATGAACTAAGGCAATCTTCGAGAAACAATTGCGGCTATTCCTGTCTCAACTCTCCAAGCAGTAATCAACCACTCTTTGGTAAGATGCCGCACATGCATCAACGAGCAGGGGGGGAATTTAAATTCCATTATTTTTAAAACTAATTAAGCTATATTTAATAAAATTGAATGAGCTTTAACATGAATAAATGAAAAATGAATTCCATATACTGAAAAAAAAAATTATTTGAGTTTCTCAATGTAGCAAATTTCATCAGCCATCCTCTACTACAAATTAATGAGTATGCAAGTGTATGTATCTATGATTGCATGTGTGTATATGTGTACATAGTATCGATTACAATGGATAAAGAGTAAAGGCTCGTTATCTCAGTCTTATAGCGGGATTCTGTAAGCAGTCTCTAATCTCTATTTGAGACATTTTGTGGTAAAATCTCAATTTGTGACTAGTTACTATTCACTAAAAAGTCTCTAGCTTTAGCCTCAAAATATTGCCTTAAATTTGAGACCTGGTAGTTAGCAAGTCACAAAACCAAAAAGAACTTTTGTCTGCCATTTTGAATATACTGAGCAGAGATCATCATTAATATTAATCGATTGTCATTTTTTTATATTTTGTAAGCAACTCAAACACAAAAAGGTTAAAAATAAATCAATTTTACAAAAATTTCGAAAATATTATGAAACAAAATCAACATATAATTTTATTTTGATTGATAATTATCTTTTTTGACTATGTTATAGAAAATTTAATTTTTGTTATCGACATATTTATTTTCATCCAAGTTTAAAAGCATCTCTGAATTATTAAATGTAATAGTTTTTGTGACTGTCACTTACAGAATAGCCAAATCGTTTCAAGTCTCAAAAATTGTCTCTATCAAATTTAGAGACTTGATACTGTTCACCGTACAGAATCGCACGGTTAATCAATAGTTTATATGATTCGGTAACACACACAATGACAACAGGAGGGTTCGGTAGAGGTAGGAAGGACTTAAGTGGTGTAATACCAATGGCTCTTCTCCCAAGGGAAAGCATTATCAAAAGTGTAAACTTCACCAAGAAATTCAAGGTTACCCTTAACAGTAAGGTTGAATGGAATGATTGCACAATCGAGATACTGCTTAGGGATGGTCCAATCAAGTGGTACACCAATGGCTCGAAAACGTCGGAGAGAATTAGCGCGGGAGTCGCAGGACCACGCACAAAACTCTCCACACCTATGAAAAGTTATCCGAGCATATTTCTAGCAGAATACTACTTTGCCATAAGTCGGTGCGTAGAGATAAACATCTACCACAGCTATCGTAATGAACGTATAGCCATTCTTAGCGACAGTCAAGCGGCACTTAAAGCAATAGTATCTGCCTACAAGATCAAATCGCCACTGGTGCAGGAGTGTAGAGAAGGGCTGAGCAGTCTATCGGAAAGTAACCACCTCATCGCGGTAGGTCCTCATACCATAAAGGAGGCTGCTTCGCAAGGAATAAAGAGTAGATAGAGAGAGGTATTATTACTTAAGGGAGTTACACCAGGTTTAAATATGTAATCAACCTCCCCGGGAACAAACACAGGTTACTTGTAGCATTTTACACAGGGCAATGTAAGCTCAATAAGCACTTATGTACATATTTGTATATCATGGGAATAGTTTCTTGTGCGTATTGCGGATTCTGCAAAAAAAAATGTTAATAAGATCCAAATTAGAATTTTATATCGAACTAGTATGGAAGTGGGATATTTCTGTCCGAAATTGGACAAATAACATCCGCAAAAAATCAAAAAGTGAAATATACCAGTTCTTTGCCTTGAAAAAAAGCAGTCTAACAGACTGACTGTTTGGACTGGGTTTACTGGTTACGTACTACAGGGTTTTTGTATGTACATACATATCTACCTGGGACGTTCTTTGTTTCTTTCTAATCGATAATCACAAGTTGTGCAATTTTTTAATGATAAGATAATGAAACGTTCATAAAAAGCCCGACATTCTACGTTCAAACGATTAACGATTGCGCAGAATAATTATGAGAAATGTACAAGGTGCATTCCAAAGTAAACATGACTTTTTGAATCTATGTGTCGACTGGTGCGTTAGAATCTTCTATCTTTGTCCAGTAAAAATTTCATGACCTTCCATCGATTGAAATGAAAATGAGATTCGAACAAAGAGCCAACATTAAATTTGGTTTTAAAATTGGTAAAACTTTTACCGAAACGTTTCAATTGATGAAACAAGTTTATGGCGATGATTGCCTATTCCTATTTCAAAGTGGTCGTGAGGACATAAATGAATGATGATGTGGGTGAATTCATCAAAAATCAGCCAAAATCATTATTTTAATTCATGGAAATGGAATTGAACATCTCCAAAACATCGATTTATCGCATTTTGACCGAACATTTTGGCTTACGAAAGGTGAGTGCACCTGACTGACTGACGCATGATATGACACCGTGCGATTTCTTCCTTTTCGGAAAAATCCATTTGCCCATGAAAGGAAAGCGTTATGCGGACATAGAGGCCATTCAAAAGGCTTGCACCGGCATACTGGCGGTCATACGACGGCTAACGAGCTGGAACACACGTTCGACATGCAAAAAGCTGTATTGCGTCAGAAGGAGACTTTTTTGAATAAAATAAATTGATTTTGCCGAAAAAACCATTATGCATTTTAAACCTTTCCTACAAAGAGTTCATAATTTGATGCTCTGCTACATTTTCTTGTTTATTTAATATTATAAAAAAATTCTATATTTTTCCACTCAAATAAGTTTTAAGCCTGATCGAAATTAGAGTATAGTTTTTTAAATTTTTTTCTCAAACATTGTTGCTGTTCTAACGGCAGAATTCTGCCGAGATGACAGCCTATAACTGACTGGTCCGCCCGGGTTACGTATACCCGACTCTCGTGGGAACGGTCTCTTCTCAAACCTCTACCGTTGTGCATCAGCAGCACTTCCACTGGTGTAAAATTCTCAACACGAAAAGTATTTTAACATAGCAGAAAAATGTTTCTCAACGTTAGACCTAATTTGATTCCTCAAGACGTCTCAACTATATATTTGTTTACTGTACTTATACTGGACAGGGTATATTAAGTTTGAAATGTGTAACACCCTGAAGGAAAACGAATGCAAGTGAGTTAATGTTTTCTTGTTTTTAATAAATTAATTCTACTTTTACTCTTATTTTTTAATTATTTAATGCACATAAATAATTCAATATTAATTATTCATCATTAAGTAAACTTTATTCTCAACATATCCTTAATTTGGTAATCAAAGGTTATGAAACAATTCAATAATGATGTTGGAGTTCATTTCTTGAAAGCTTCATTATATTTATTTATTTTAAAAATAATAATTTTTTGGCAAGCGTCAAAAGCATTCACTAGTGTGTATTTATTTATTTATAAAACAATTAAAAAAATTATAATTGGGAACGCTACCTTAATTTAGTCATAACAAATCAGTTTTTGCATCCCTGTTTCATTTTCCATAACAAACTTGCTAAATATGAATTAATTTAAATACTGTAAATATAAGGGAATAAAATAAACAAAGCTAGTTTAAAATCCTAAGGTTTTGCAATAAACAGTTATCAATTTTAATTAATGCGGCAAAAAAGTAAAATGGCTTGGGAAATTGAACAACCCGGCAAATTATGCAATCACTTGTAAACAAGTATTCAATCATACAATTGAACAGCCATACATGTAGTTCAGCGCTACGCACGAACATTGCAAAAGTCTTATTTGATACTGATATGTAGAAATATACCCAATATATGTATATATATTTTCATAATAACACAAAGAATGCTGCATTGTTTCACATTGCTATTTGGCACTTCAGGTTAAAGCGGAGCGCCCAACTGTGGTTATGTGATATCACAAGTTAACGTTCTCGCAGAATACTATGTAGCTACCTTATCGCCATACATATGTACATACTATACATATGTTTGCACGTATTTACACACATGTCAATTAGTCACTCAGCGATGGAAAATATTTTTTTGTAAACATTTAATGATGGTGTTTTGTTTTGGACAATGCAGTTTAATTTCTGGTTTGTGTCCTGCATTCCTAAGCAGTATTAAGAACAATAAAAGTAATACACACAGGCATGACAGCGAACAATTTACGTGCCTGCATGCTTTGACTTCGTTAATCCAAGTAAAGCGTACAGCTTTACTGTTATATGGACAGTATTTATGTATATACAAAAATTTGTATTTACAGTATATATATTCATAATACATTAGTTCATTTCGAAAAAAGCAAAAGCGAAAGCAGATAAGGAAATGGAAAAGGAGGCATGTGTCATGTTTAGGAGGAATTGAAAATTAAATAAAAAAGTTGTAGAAATGTCTTTTACCATCATGCAACGGATATTATCTACCAGAGAGTCGGCAATCGTTTGATATAGCATATGAAAATCAGATAATAGATCGGTTTGTGTAAGAAAACTTCGAGTAAGTCTAAAATGTATGTACTGCATTTTACGTACTGCTCAATGACTGGAAATCCAAAAAATTATTATACTTGGTTTATATTTGCTCAGTAATTGTTCGATTTTCAATATTATTAACACTGTCAAATCTGCCACTAAATAAAATCGTAAGTTAATATATCTAAATTTACATGCATTTATAAAGTGTTTACTATTTTGTAATATTTAAGGTAAAATTAAGTTTTAGACGCAAAGGCTGCATTTGCTTGATCAGAGTTGTATAAAATATGCACACACGCATGTACATAACAAGCATACAAACAAATTTTGAAATTCATTAGCACTTTAATAATTGGCAGTAAGGAGAACTTTGTTATAAAACTCGTTTTATCGCAGTTTAATACATCTACACATATGTAAATATTAAATACCGCAAGTGCATATGTGCATGAATGAGTACATATTTATATTATTAAATGTTATGCGATATAATAAAATAAAGTCACCTCATTCACCTTGATAGCTTTTTGGTGTTTTGGACATCAACGTGTCCGCCTCCAGTGAACAGTAGGTGTCCACCATATGCTTTGTTCCGGTTTCTTTTAAAAATAATATGTATTTTTCCTATTTGTGTTGTTGGTTTATCTTTGTATTGTAGTGTATTGGCAAGTAAATTGAAGTATTTTAGAACTTCATGAAAAGTCGATATGTCAAATACTACGCCGAATTTAGAGGTAAGAACTTGTACTTTTGTGCCGATATCCCTTAATTAATTGCTGTAAAAATATGCACTTTCTCAATTACAAGCATACGCAAATATGTGGTAAAAAGTGCTTTGCACTTTAACACCTAATTATGTTGCTCAATCACTTTTTTTCACTGAGTAAAAGTCCCGATTTGAATTACTTTTTATTAACACTTCAGGTACTTTGAAAAGTATAACCAAACAGCTGTGTACATGAAAACATAAATATAATCTTTTTCAGGAGCCGCTTGTTTAATTAAAACGTTTACAACAATAATAAGTGCGATAATTTATAAAATTAATAAAGCCACAAAAAACCACGGACTCAACAATTCAATTTCACTACCGAGAAAATACTAAACAAAAATAATATCTAACTAAATGAATTTATAATTGATTACACGACGTGTTGCCAACTACATGTGATGGAGGCAATTTTATGGGTTGAAACGAGTCGCAATAAATTTTTTTGATTACATCAAAATATTTCATTAATGAGACAGATGTTTTGTACACCATCTATAGCGGAAATATTTTATATTATAAATTGCAAATTAGAAGCAAACTAAGCTTTATTAATGTCTTTTTTAAAAAACACTTTGAAAAACATATTCATGTGTTGAATTTATATTAAAGTATTGGCATATTTACTATAAATATTTGCTATAAATATATAAAACACTGGCGATGGCAGCCCCCGCTCAAAATCGAACAGAGCTGCAAACTGACTGCCATAGATAACCTGACAGCTATTTGTACAAGAACAAGAACGAATACATCGCTTGTTTTTCGTGCACGCCGTAGTGAAATTTTAAAATACATTCGTACTTTATTATTATTAAATTTAACATTAATTTTTAACTCACAACATGGATGATGGAGATTATGATAATGATGAGTAAGTATAAAAGCTTCAAAAAAATTAATTTATTTTAGAGGCATCCAAATGGAACCACGTTTCGGTCAAGCACTCGTAGACCGTTCAGAACTTTAATTTAATTTTTGTTTTTTAGTGTCGGTGGTGATGAATTCGATGATGTTGACGAGGAGGATAACATTGATGATATTAATCAGGAAGAGGAGGCCGATAATATAGAAATTATAGCGCAGGGAAGTGCAGGGGGTGGTGTGCCTAAATCAAAACGTATTACCACAAAATACATGACGAAATACGAACGCGCGCGTGTATTGGGTACGCGTGCGCTACAAATTGCTATGTGTGCACCTATAATGGTGGAATTGGAAGGTGAAACCGATCCACTACAGATCGCAATGAAAGAATTGAAGCAGAAAAAAATACCAATTATCATAAGACGATTTCTGCCAGATCACTCATATGAGGATTGGAGCATAGATGAATTAATTATAGTGGACCATTAAATTGTAATTTTAAATTGTAGATTTTATTAAACATATTTTTTGAAAATTAATTTATTTTATTAGTTGCCACATTATCTATGAGTATATGCTTTAGGAAAGTATCTTTTTTCTGAGTTCTTGGAACAATTTTATACTTGCTAACTCCATGCGTAGCCGTATTCTCTATCGTAACAAACACGTTCTAAAAGGGTGACGGCATTTTGTCCGGTACGACACATGCACTCTACAACACTCGGTATCAGACCACAGTCTGATAAGTTTTCTTGCCCAAACACCTGCCCTGCTGCTTCATCATCGCTTGCTTTCGGTTGCTCTTGTGCATCTGCTTCAGATACAGCCTTCTCCAGTAAACATTGAGTTGCTTTACTAAACGCCAGCGTATTATTGTTAGTGGCAAGCGTTGCGCTAAATGTGTCTTTATTTTCGCCTAGCAAACTGCAGGCATATGGCAGGAAGGATGGTAATATCACACCTTTCATCTCAATACTATTGTAGTCAACACCATCCATACGCACTTTACTCGAGCGTGTTGCTAATTGCTGCATCGTAGCTTTGGGGAATGCCACCGGAGCTAATAGGGTAGGTGGAATGCCTGCCAGTCTACCCACATTAGAAATTGTACTTTTGGCATTGAGCAGGAAACTAAAAAATCCTTGACATTCAACACCTTCTATAAGCAATAGCGAGTTTTCGCTGAAATCATCGGACATTTCTTGCACGTTCAACTTGCGCGCATGCTCGGTTTGAATTCTTCTTAAATCTTTATCATTCACTTCAAGATTTTCCAAAAAATTATCAGTATCTTCCTCGTCTTCCTCTCCTAGCAATTCGTTGGAAGTGTCAGCGGGGCGGCCAGTATTCCCTGCTGGTAAAGTTTGTTAGTAAAAACATAACAAATTAAAATAAATTATAAATACCCTCAGTAGCTGCATCGACGCTGTTACTCTCTTCTGTGAAGTTACCTTCATCAGACTTATTTAATGCGCTATCCTTTTTCAATGGCATTGAGTATTCTATACCCTCTTGGCGTAAAGCGCTACGCACACCTCGTGTGCTAGGCGACATAAGAGCATGTGTTTCCACACAGCCACCGGTGCCAGCTGCACGAAAAAGCACTGTAAATGTATTTGCGCACAGATAAAAGTAGGGGCACTGTCGTGCGCGCAAAAGTTGAAATAATCCCCTAAAACTGTAGTCCCAATCGTCTGCTAAAGATTTGCGTTCACCTTCGCCAAGTACTATACCGTTATTAGTTTTAGTATTACGAGGAAATAATGTCATCCAAGGGAGGTAAGGATGTTGCCAATAGTAACTGGCCTGATTGAAACGTGTGGCAGGAGAAATATCTAAACCGCATTGCGCATTCTGTGGATCAATGCACCGCACGAAGCTAGTCAAACCGCTAGCCAATTGACTTGTTTTGAGCGTAGTTGTTGGCAGTTCGCTGCGACAAAATAAGCGCACACGTGTTTTGATGCTCCAATCCATTGGTAGATGCTTAGTAAACTTTTGTTCCTCTAAAGCAGCTTCGTCATCTTCGGTCATCGCAGTGCCATGGAGCATAGCAGCAAATGATTTCGGATCGAATGGTTGCAGTGTCAACTTGGCTGGTGGAGGACGTGTCGGTGTTTCACGCACAAATGCATCTTTCTGTGGCGGCGGTGTGTTGACAAAAGCCAGCAGCGTGTCATCTTCAATAAGCGGCGTGTCGTCGGTACGGGTACGTTTCGTCTCAGATTTTCTAAATATGCGTAAATGAAATTAATATTTATGATAAGATGAACTGTGATAAACAAATATATTCTTACATTGCAAAGGGATTCTTTCGCTTCTGCGCTATCTTCGCCTCCAACAAGCTCTCTTTATCGAGTCCGCATTTCTTTACACTTGGCAAATTTGTGTTTTGATTTAAGCGTGCGGCCAGCTGCTTTTTCTTTTGCTTCAATCGATGTAATTTTATGAGCTACAATAGAGCCAACTGGCATGCATTATTTCGTAAAATCATAAAAATGCACCATCCTACCTCATCTGGATGCTTCCAATTTTGTTGATTGCACGGTTTTGTTGTTGACATTTTGTTAAATAATTATATTTAATTTGTACACAATAAACATTAGTTATAAAATACCTTAGCTCGTGTTCTAATTTGAGAATTTATTAAAGCGTTGCGCGCGTAATTTTACACAAACTTGATTTTCTATTGTTTTTCTGGCAGCAATCAGCTGTTGTGAGAGGAAGTGTTGCCAATAGATGCAAAACCGAATTTATAGGAAACTTAATTTGCCATTTCCTAAGCATTATTTAGTCAGTTAATGGATAAGATAAACGGATATATAAAATTAAGGAATTTTATTTTTATAAAACGGCCAAAATATGTTTATGGGGAGAAATATTGGATGTCAAGGTTATTGCTTAAGCTCAAATTATTAGAATTTAATATCTGGATTTTATGGGAAGCCAGTATGGGGTCTTAGGTACTATGGAGCTTCATAATACCTAAAATTGTTTTTTTTTTTCGAATTTCGCTAAGAGTAATCTAAAAAATATATCTACATCTTTGACGCTTTAATATTTTCTCCTCTCTTATAACTTTCTGACTATTTATATAATCTACTATTATTCGTTTAATGTTGTCACCGATCTATAATATAATTAGCTCTACGCACATATTTACGAACAACTAGCACTGTACTGAAATAAACTCCTTCTTAAATATATACATATATTCCCACAAATTCATATATTTATATATATTGACAACATACACATTTGCATCAAACAACTGTTGCCGTTACAACAACAGCAAAACACACTAGACGCCATAAAATTATTTTTTATACCGCACGCGCGTCGCCGCAATATTATATAATGATAATATATAAAATTTTTGAGCGCAGAGCAAGTTTCCAAGGAAATAGTTTTACTGTTAACTATTTATATCCACTTGCGAGTTTCAAAAAAGTTACTTATTTTCTTATGAGTTTTGAAAATATTTGCCGAAAATTTGAAGTTGTTCCGGCTAATAGATTCGGAAATATAAGCGTTTTGGTAAAAATAGCTCCCCAAAAGTAAAATATAAAATTTAAATTAATATCTGTATTCGTCTATTTTTTGGTTTTTGTCACAAATACATTTTTTTTGAGCCACCCGGAAGAGCTGACAAAATTTTTGTGGGAAATGAATTTTTTCGATGATTTGAATATATGACATACACTTGTGCTCATATAATTAAGTCATTCAGTACTTTTTTACAACATGTAAAAATACAAGGTATATTTCTTTATGCAACATCCCTAATATTGCGCGAGCAAAAAGTTCCGTTATTCTAGGAACGCCACCGATTTACAGCGCATTCAAGTATTTTCGTTTGGGAGAGTTTAAATGAATTTTCCATTTTTTGTCAATTAAAGTGTGCTCACATAATTAAGTCATTCTGTTTGAAACGGGTAAATTAAAATTTTTTCGCCACAATTTACATCAATATTTTTCTTTTTTACTAAATTAAGTTATTTTTAACAAAATTTGTAGTCATCGTCGTCATGGGCAAGAATAAAAGCACAACTTCAAGCAAAAGAAGGGTCATATTGGAATGTTTTCAAAAATATCAAAATATTGCCGAAGTTGTAGATGTTTTAGGATTTTCTCGAGGCAAAATTAATAACGCTGTATGTATGTACATATCTTATTTTCAAATTACTTAGTATAGTTTGTTAAAAAGTTAAACAATTAGTATTATATTACTCTTTATATATATGTATGTATGCATATAAATTTAAAAAAGATATTTCATTAAATGGATGTCATTGATTTATACATATGTGGACAATTTTAACCACTTTTGCCACCAGTATAGAAGTAGGATTGCTTTTTCCTTTGAACGCGAAATAATAAATTTCAAACAAGAAATAAAACTAAAACTAATATCTTTTCAATTTCAAAAATCAAATTCAAAAAATCATACTACTCAGTGAGCTGTGCGCCGGGCATAAAACTACCACAAGCCTTGTCGTGTTATGCAGCGCTGCCAGCGTGAAAAATCGATAATTCGTCGAACGTCACTACATAATATACGTAGGTACAAGCAGCGAATGAGTGATTGAAAACGGAAAAACACGCAGTGGCTTATCATTAACAATATGGCTGCTCAACGTAACGGTAAGATTGATATTAATAACCAGCCATTGGAAATACATATATTTGAACTTAAATAGTGGCAATTTGTAACTCTAATAAAATTATCTACTTTTAGGCGCTTCTTGCTTTGTGCTCTTGTACGCCATTTTCCTGTTTGGCAGTCAACGAAATGTCGCCGCTTTCAACGCCATGCCCAAAGACAATATTTTCGCCGATGTGCTGCTCACCGAGCTGCTAAACCGCATGGACAAGGACATCGATCCGGTGCAGAATTATTTCGATTTGCTTGGTGATGTGCCGAAAAGCGTTGACCTCGTGTCGCGCTCATCGAAGAACAACAACAACGGGCCGGATGAGTACGAGTATCGCGGCATGTACGGCTCACATCCGTCCATACGCGACCAAGAGTACATGCAGCACAGTTCCTTATGGGGACACCAGTACATAAATGGCGGGATGGGCGAGATGCCCAATCGCTTTCCAGCCATCAAGACCGATGCCACATTGCCGGCTTACTGCAATCCACCGAATCCCTGTCCCTACGGCTATGAGGAGAGTCAAGGTTGCATATCGGATTTTGAGAATACCGCTATTTTCAGTCGCGAATTTCAAGCTGCCCAGGAGTGCACCTGCGACAACGAGCATATGTTCGATTGTGCCGGGCAGGACAGCAATGCCAGCGCCAACGAGATGACCTCGACCATGGAGAAGTTCTTGATGCATCAATTCCAGAATGAAAACGGCTTGGACAATCCAAATGCAGTGGTTAAGAAATTCTACGGTTTTGCCACAGGTCATGGCGGCCTCAACAATCCCTTCTTGCAGGGTGAGAAGCTGCCCATAGCAGCCAAGAAGGGCGATCATATCAGCGCTTAGGCTCGTCGCGTGTTATTGGTGTCACTGTTAATAGATGTTGTCATTAATTGCAAATACTTAACCAAGCACACACTTAAATATATATATGTATATGTATGTAGTGAAATATACTTTTGCTGTCAGAAAATAACATGCTATACATATAAAACTTACAATGATGAGTGACGTTGGCATTTTTGGAGCATCTAAATGTTGAAAACCCAAATTGTTAAAATATTCGAATATGAAATGTTCGGCTCGCTGCCCTCAAGTTGAAATATATAGTATTTAGTTGCTACAAAATGATTTATAACTGTATTTAAACTTCGAATTGTTTACATGTGCATATATAACGGCATATTTAGTCATCCGAAAGACGCAATTGTAAAAGTAATCAAGCTCTCTTACTCTCCGAGCATTACTTTCGTCTAATTGTTTAAACACTGTAACTAAATTTCTTAACGGTAATATTAATACATATGTATACACCCAAAATATCGGTTAAAATAAAGAATAATAAAAATAATTAATAAAAATGTCATAAGTTTCTAGGGGCCCTAAGGAGTTAGTATTCAGAGACATGAGAAAAATACAATTTTAAAATTTTTTTGCGAGTAAATTTATATATTTAGAAAAAGTAAAAACATAGCATCATAGATCTTCATAAATTGACGTGATAGCTGCTAAAAAATAAGTATTTAAAGCAAAATATTCGCTTGCTTCCAGAAAATTAGTGATAGAACAGCCAACAGCTTCATTCTTCCATCGAAGAATTTCTAAAAAATTTCGATAAAACCAGGTCTCTTAGGAGAAAAACTGGCTCTGGGGCAAAGAAAAAGACAAGTTCTAGGGAAGATCGGGTTATAGAACGTATCAGCTTGAGGGATCGCTTCAAAACTGCTTAGAACTTTAGGTGGAGTTATTCGAAGACTCGCTATGAAAGTTAGCGCAAGAACTGTTCGTCGAAGGCTTCAAGAGGTTGATTTGAACGTTCGTCCGGCCGCCAAAAAAACACTTTTAACCTCAAAAAAACGTCGAAACTGTTGACGATGGGCAAAAGAACATCAAAATTGGACCCAACTTGATTGGCGAAATGTAATCTTCTCAGATGAGTGCAAATTTAACATTTTCTGCAGCGACGGTATGTCCTACGTGAGAAGAAAACTGGTGAGCGGTGAGCGGAGGACGAATGTGTTCAAAAACTGTTGGCCTGAATGGCCTGGGGTTACTTTTCCTACTATGACCTTGGGAAACTAGCCCTAATAGAAGGAACCGTCAGTGGGAATAAGTATCAGGAGACACATGAAAGAAATTTAATACATTCGGTGGAAAACCACTTTTTACGAGCGGATGTCCTTATTTTTCAGKATGACTCTGCGMMCTGCCATTGTGCCAAAATAGTAAGTATCCATTTTTTGTACAATTAGAGTTTATTGCTATAGTTTTGATTACAAATTTCATACTTATCCCTTTTTCTTACTTTAAGGTGACTAATTATTTATCAAAAAATCGGGTTCTCAACTTTGGAGTGGCCAGGTAACAGT
>NW_017537312.1:1435926-1439801 GCF_001853355.1 Bactrocera latifrons
TCCTTTGCATAGATCAGGCGGAGAAGAACTTGGCTGCACTTGGTGTCTCGAATTGGCGCCAAGCAACAAAAAGAAGAACGACTGGCGCGCTGTTGTAAACTCGGCTATAATCGCGTAAATTCCAGTAATCAAGAAAAAGCTAATGTTATCCTATAAAATCAATTCACTCAACTATTTTCTGCAGTCTGGATGTACCTCAATCCGGTATTGCTAATATGTAAGCCCCTCAGATGCTAGTAAGAACTCGTKATACAAGGTGTCTTCCAAAGTAAATAGGAATTCTTGAATTTTTTTGTTTTAAAATTGGTAAAACTTTTACCGAAACGTTTCAATTGATGAAACAAGTTTATGGCGATGATTGCCTATCTCGTAGAAGAGTGCACGAGTGGTTTCAACACTTACAAAGTGGTCGCGAGGACATAAATGACCAATCAAAATCCGTGATCACCGGAAATTTTATCGAAACTGTGCGTGAATTCATCAAAAATCATCAGCCGAAAACATCATAGAAAATTAAACATCTCCAAAACGTCGATTTATCGCACTTTGACCGAACATTTGGGCTTACGCAAGGTGTGTGCAAGGTTTGTTCCGCCAAAATTGACTGACAACCTAAAATTACTCAGAGTCCAGCATTAGAAGCACGATTATTTGAACAATAATCACATTTTAACCATTAACCACTCCCCGTATTCACCTGCTATGGYATTGTGCAACTTCCTCCTAGTCAGAAAAATTCATTTGCTCATGAATGGAAAGCGTTATGCAGACATAGAGGCCATTCCAAAGGCTTGCACCGGCATACTGGGCTGAAACATTCGTTCGGCATGCTTTTGGACCGTGCAAAAAGCTGTATTGAAGCAGAAGGAGACTATTTTGAATAAAATAAATCGATTTTGCCGAAAAACCCATTTTTTCTGTTTTTTTTTTAAGTCCTGTTTACTTTGGAACGCACTTTGTACAAGTTACAGCCGCGTTTCGGAATCTCCTCAGTGATTTCGTAATGGTTCTGAGTGAATTACATTTATGGGTTTGGATAATTTTGTAATTGATGAAGTGTACTCCACAACTATCGGAAAGCAGCTTGTACTAAATGTAAATAAGTGAATATGTCAACTCTGGGCATTATAAACCCTTCAAAGTTGTAAGCTAAGAAAGCCTTTTTCTAAAATTACAAAATAGGAAAAACTTTCTAATAGTCCTATCTCTTGGCTCTCCTCCAAATGTGTTTGTGGAWTAATGTTGCCATACTTGCTCTCCTTGGTTTTAAAATCCTATAATTTGACTGACTTTGTGGACTCTGTAGAGACAGTGCTTCTTGACATCTTCACAGCAGTTTCAAGTCGACTTAAAATTTGCATCGTCTGCGATTTGTCAAATTCTTATTTTACGTATAACAAGCGTCAAGTGTCAAAGACCGCCATCCCCTCTTGTAATAATACTAGAAAGTTCGATTCGAAATTTTTTTAATTGTTTAACAATGTTATATTCTAATTTCGTATAAATTATAAATCTTTTAGAGTATTACATGATTATGAGTTTCATATAAAAATAGCTAAGCACATACAAAAAAATACATATATGCTAAAAAATATTACAACTCAGTGTAAATTTGTTTTGCATAATTTATGTAATTTCAAACTAAATGATAAAATGAGTATTATCCATGATTCATACACTGGTACAGGTATTGCTGTCCTTTGACCTCAACACACATATAAAACTTTGTACATACAAAGTATATACCGTTAAATGTAGCTAAAGGCAATAACAACAATTTTTAAGTCATAAAAAATTTCAAAAAGTAAACATATGTATATAACTAAAAGATTAAAAAAAAAAAAGAGAAAAATTAATCAAATAAATCAAACATAAAAAAATTAACAATTAACAAAATTTTGAATTCAAAAAGTCAAAAATTAATTAAAAAAATTTATGTAAAAAAATTTTACGTTTAAAAATTATAAAAAAAAAATAATTAATATAATGCTACACTAACTTATTCGTTAAACGCTACATATTTCTAATTTACTAAACAGTTGGTAACTAACTGTTTGGCAGGCAGTGTGCACCAACTATTCACTAAGTAATTCGGACGAAATGTTCGATTTATGTTCATCAACAAGTCTCTCACGTGAGCGGGCAGTGTGATTAGCTAAAAAATATTCGTTGTCATATTTACAAAACACTAAAGTGCCTATATTATTATGTACAATTAATTAAAACCGACAAACATATACATACATGAATGTGTATATATAGTAAATTGTCCGTTATTTCCTAAGTTGATTATTTTGCAAACCCCTGCAGTATATGCGCTATTTACTGTTGATTTTTTACATGCTTAAATCAAATCTATTTCCCAAGTGTACAACATGAACTTTTTTATGTTTTGCATGAAGCAAGTAAATCTACAACTTAAAAAAGTGATATTCTATTATAAAACTGTTTGCTCTACATAAATGGTCTTATAATTTTTCTCATAGAAATTTCCATCTAAAAGTTATACACAATCAAAGTTATGCACTAAATATACTGGAAATATTCATACAAGTGATTTATAAATTCAGTGTTGGTCATACGACATGGTGTACCATATGAATACAGTACATTTGGGGCATGACTTTAAGTGCGTAACTTTTAAAGTAATGCTTTTATGAAAAAAATTATTCAGAGCTTCTTTGTGACGAAAAAAATGTTGTATTAAAATAACACTATTGTAATGTTTTAAACTTATTTGCTTGGCAGATAAATATTTAATTGCAAAAGATAAAAAATTACACGTAAAATGTATGGGAAAAGTAAAATGAAGTGCCTGTTTTTGTTGGATACTGTTTTACGCACAAAAATTGCAATATTTAGGGACGTTTGCAATGAAAAGGTCAATTCGTGAAATAACGGACTCTATAATATATATATAATATATACATATATATATGCATATGTTTGTATGTATACGTATATACTCGTATAATAATCATTATTTTAGCTTACGAAACTAGTTCAATGTTGGAAGCAGTAGAAAAATATAAAATAATTGTATTTATGTTTGTATGTATTTATAGTTGTGGCAGTTGTTGTTACGAACTTTAAAAAGAATCTGCAGAATATGAGTACCAGCAATGCCTTCTCGCTTACCGCGACTAAATTCTTCTAGGTGTTTTGAAAATGTTTTTTTTTTTTTTGATAATTTGTCGTGCTTAACGAGGAAGCACTGTGATTCACTTTGTGACAGTGTTTGTAGCTTAATCAAATATTTAGTTGTATATGTTGTGGTGTTTGTAGCTGTTAATATGTAGTGTTTCGAGACAAAAGTACTGTTATATTCCTACTTTTAATTGGCCAGTACAAAGGACATGGAAATTTCAATGCTTCGCCGGTTTTATCGTGCTTACAATTCTAATACTATTAACTAAACAAGTCCTTCTTTTTTTTGTTTTGCWTTTTTCCAAATCATCAACAACAATAAAATCGATATCAGGCTGGCAAGTGGTTTCGGGTGACGCCTTCTACAAACGTCCCGTGTTGCTGCTATTCTGTCCCCATGACACTTGTTGATTGGGATTACGCGCAGTCAGTCGCAGCGAGTTGCGGTCGTCATCTTCAAGTACATGCTCGTAGCCTTGATTAATCGTGCCGCCACCGTTCGAACCGTAGATTTGCTGTATGAGTAAAAAAATTTAAAAAATTGAGATTGAAAYCATCGCATTTAAATATGTGGGTTATTATGTAGTTTACCTCGCCTGGTCCGCCGTTGGCGTTGAACACATCCTTGATGCTAATGCCCGCATTTGAGATACGTCCACTGCGCTGATTGGGTATTACGCCGTTGTTGTTCAACTGAAATGTTGAGAGGTGGCACAATTATATTGATA
>NW_017537312.1:1440171-1474227 GCF_001853355.1 Bactrocera latifrons
TGGCTAAGATATACTGCTACTACTTTTTGGGCATAGACTCAGAATCAGAATTTACTAGATTATTCATAATGATTTCTAAACTAAGGTTTAGTCCGATTGTGTTCAAATTTGGCGCTAACTCACTTATTTTTTAAGAAAGCACACATTAAAAATATAATTTAAACTCAGTTGGGAAATCGATATCTCGCTAATCACTATTTTATGACAAATTGGGGCTAAGAGTAGATCTGGGCTGATTGCAGTAATACAGTGGTACCTCGACATACGAGTTTAATTCGTTCCGCTACCTTGCTTGTATCTTGAATTACTCGTATCTCGAAGCAAATTTCCCCATACAAAACAATTGAACTACCATTAATCCGTTCCAACCTCCAAAATGTCATCCCAGTTATTTTTGTTACGTGGTTTTGAATAATAAAAACGTATTTATAAATATCAAATATTTATTACACAAAAACAAAAAAGAGAATGTAAAGAAATAAATTAGATATCCTCACTGGTCTTTGCCTTTTTCGCAAAATTTTTCTCGCTTTCMCCTGTAGGCCRTTTAGAAAAAAACATGTCCAAGGAGGTTTGTTTCTTCATCCCTCTCAAAATGTTCCGGAAATGAGTTAGGCAAGGTCATTAAAAAGGTTAGATGTACGACATTTTGCCACTTTTTCTGGGTGTTTTTTTTTCACGAACTGTGAAACTCTCCCACATTCCTAAGATCTCCTTTATCTCACTTGTAGAAATAATCTCATCCTCTGRCTCCTCAAAACCAATTTCTTGCATAACCTCAGTATGCTGCTGTGACTGTAACTCTTGTATCTCCTSAGTCGTCAGTTCTTGGGTGTGCTCCTCGATGAGCTCGTTCGCGTCTCTCTCTTCCACCTTTAGACCCATGGATTTMTTCAGAGATACAATCTGCTCCTCTACTGAAACACCGGGTTACAATTTTTCACAGATCCTTTCAGCTACAGTTTCAGGCCACTCATATCTCGAATTTCGCTCGTAACTTAAAGCAAAAAATCACTTGCTCGTCGGCTCGTRTCTCGAAAAACTTGTATGTTGGGGCACTCGTATGTCGAGATACCACTGTATTTGGCATAGAGTTGAACATATTTTCATGCAATTTTGTGAAGTTAATTCGCATACTGACAGACATATTAAGTATACATTATTATTAGAAAGACACGTTCTMTCAATTGCGTAAAGATAACTCGCATATTGACCGATTTAAAGTATGTAATAAAGCAACTGAAAGTTCGAAAATCTTTAGGAATATGGGAGGCTGAGGGAAGTATTGACACGACTTAAGCCATTTATGAGAAACAGGCATACATACTCAACATATCAGAATGAAATTCTCTCGGAATTTCAATAATATAACTCTCAGATTGACTGTTATTTGCGGCAAAAAGTTAACCATACTTGGGTCCACATAGAGCTAAGAGACTCAGCTGAGAGAGCTGATTACCTCTGTAAAATTACTTTAATGCCTCAAGACCTACTGATCTTTCGAGGTGGATATGATGAAGACTTTTCCTAAAAAGAAAAATGTCTCGAAAGGTTGAAGACTGATAGTTTGGTGCATTACTATCGCCTCCTGGTAGGTTTTCTCTGATTCTTACAATAAATGCTGATGAATATCAGCGATTGTCAGACTAAACTGAGGCTGGGTAATGTCGTTATTATTTATTTAGTATATTGAAGTTGAAAGGATTAAATATTTCGGAGTTGATCCGCAAGGAATAAATGATGTTTTGTGTGTATTAAAAATAATCATATGACTTACCGCAGCAGTCGTTGTAATACCATACTCGTTCTTTGCGCCCAGTGTTTGCATAGCTGACTTACGTCGTTCCGCCATTACCGAGTTCTTACGCACTTCCAGCGCGCGTATCGTTTCGGCGCGCATTGTCAAGCGGCGCGTGAGTATTGGAGTTGCTTTTGGAAGAATGCACAATTAGTTCAAAGAAGTATTCTCGAAGAAATAAAAAAAGACTTACCTGGATTATTTTCATCCGCKGTTARTTTGAGGAAACGTTTCTTGAAAGCGACGTCCAAGGTGCCAATTTGCCGACGCGGTTGACGTGCTTTCTCTAGATTTTGTATCGTACGACGACGTGCAATGCGATCGGGTCCACTGCCCGAGTCATTGTCATAATCACCGTCTATACCTTGAAGACGTTGCAAATTTTTGACGATCTCCACAGCGTGCTGCAAGTATGTAAARATTAGAGGGTATTATTTTCGGATTAATGCTTACCTTGTCTATCAARGCGTCCTGTGAAGTRTCCTCCGACTTCTTCTTGCAGAAATTCAACTCGGTGGAGGCGAGTATATGCGAAATGGTGCCGAAACGATGGAAYAACATAGCRGTAAACTGTATGATCAGAATGAGYGCAAAGAAGAACACAAACACCAAACCGATCGGTTCCAATTGTARGTATTCCTTAGAAATGTGTACCTAAAAGTTGAAAATTGGTGACAAAGCAAAGAAATTTAGCTTAATTGCGCAGTCATACAAGAAAATCGAGGTAATTTGTGGGTTAGTTACACAAATTAAAATTGTACGATAAGAAAAAAATGTTTAAAATAATTATAGAAATTCTTCTGTAAACCATTTTTATGTGCAATGTGTGTGATTTTGTTCATCATATGATTCATTATATGATTGATTGTTTGGGATGGGTTCGTAAATGTTCGTTTGAGTAATGCAAGGGTTAGCTGTTATGGACAGGTGTCTTGCATACAAAACGGGCAMCCATGTTTGGTAACGGTATATGAAATGTATGTATGTATAAGGGTACGAGTACTTGTTTGTTGGCAAGTTCATGGCTTAAGTAGTAACGGTTACTGTTGTTTGTGAAGACTTTGTATTGACTGGACGTGGTTGTAGTGGCTTGTAGGTGGTCGTGTTCACGGCAAAAGAGTAAAATGTTCATTTTGTGGGAATTATGCGAAATCCGACATTGTGCTGGCTTTGTCTAAACATTTATCCTTAAAAGTGCGCTCGCAAATCGAGCTAGAATATGTTTGCTTGAGAGTTACAAAGAGATGTTTCTTATAAGAAACTTTTAATAAGACAAAACATAAATTATATAAAGATACGAATATTAAATACTACACAAATTATAAAGTATTTTAATAAAAGCTTGCAGGTTTAATTAATAAGTGCAAATTTAAATTTAGGCAGTGCTTTTAAAATGTTTTATTTCATAGCAACTTAAAAGGCAAGTTTTTTTATGATTAAGACGACTATTTATTTCATCATATTTGTAAAACGACGATATAAAAAGTAGATAATTTTAAGCTTTGAAAATTCTAACATTTATAAACCAGCGGCGCCTCTTCCGAGCAACTACAATTAATTCCTTGACTCTCGAAAAGCGATAAAATATTTTTAAAAAGAAAATATAAAAATTTATTTATTATGTTTYATATTGAAGAAAAATAGAAATGAAGAGTATAATAGAAAAATATGKGAAAATATATTATTTTGCTTGCTAAAGAAAGTGGTCATCATTTTCCTGATTATATAATACTAATGGAGCTTGTGGACCAGTAATGAAAAAATGTCTATTTAAATGAAAATATGGCTTTATTCCACGACATAATTTCCAAATGCAGCTWTTCACTTATTTTAACATTTCCAGCGAGCCACATTTGAATACGGGAAAGTGAGAATAGTCACTGGGCGCCTAATTTGACGAATACAATATGTGATGGACTTGTTCGAAATTTCTTATTCCATCAATTTATACCATACTATATACACTAGAATGGGTTAAATCAATATTTTTTCCGATTGGTCTTCTGAAAAAGAGGTTCCAAGTACGACACTTTTTCGTAAACCTAACTGTTTAAAAGGTATTAACTGTTAAAGTTTGATTTTTTAATAATTTTTTAATAATTTTTTATGCATTTTCATCGGAAAGCTCATAGTTTTGTATGAAGTTTACTGCAAAAATCTGCAAAATGATCACTTAAAATTTATCGAATAAGTTAAGATCGATTTGATTTGGTTCGTTTCGATTGAGTTAAGCGTTTAGGATMATATTTCTTGCCTGTCGACTTCTGTGATTAATTGATAAATTGTAAAAGGATTAAGTATTCAAGTGCTAAGAAAAATTATGAACATCTGTTTTGAAAGCCTACATCCCTGAAGCCTGGGGCCCCTGAGTTGCTCAGAAAAGCAAAGACTAACCTCTTTATATCCATAAATCGGCAGAATACTCTATGGTATGCCGTCGRTTTTATCCTATAAAGTATAGAGAAGAAATGGTGTTCGAAAGTCGAAGCACTTTAGATTAAGTTAAGGAGGGTTCAAAGCGACTGAACCCAATCGGATAGTGCGGATATTTTATTGGATCTGTAGAGAAAGCTCTACCTACTCGACATTGATCCAGCCTTGGCCTAAAATGACAAAAGCGCTCATAGAAATGCGTTTAAGAAATACTGCGTTGGTAAAGTATTGAAGGACATTAATACTATAAAGTGCAGCATAACCGAATCCGTTGGCTAACGAGTGATTTTCTGCGATGATATATTATATATTTTCTGACTTACACCCAAAAACAATGAATACAAAGCAAGCACAAAGTGAATAACATCGTGAGCGTTTAAATACGTGAAGTTTTTAGAAATATTTGTTCATTCATATGTAATTATAAAAAAATAATAAATTAATGCGTGCAACCGTTTCCTTAGCAATCAATAAATAATTAAATAAATAAAATGACTTAAATGATAACAATATTCTATTTGTATATAAAAAAATATTACAAAACCACGCCCAATGTAATCAACAAATTATATAATATATAATATTTGGGTTTTAGGTGATGGAAACATTAAAACAACACTGACAATAACGAGTTTTCGAATTATTTCAAATTATGCGTGGACAGTCAGGTTCATGCGAACAAGCTGCCTGTACTTATATAGAATAGAATTAGATTTTACAATAAATCCAAAACCGCTTTTGTATTTCTGGCTTTGGGAAAATGTTTTGTGGTTTGTGAGTAAATTTTGAAAGCGAAAAAAAGTTTTCAAACATTGTTAAACACAAAGAACAAACTAAAAATTGAAAAACAATAGTTAAAAATTAAAAAAGTAGTAGAGCAGTGACTATTAGGGGAAAGGGGTGTTACAAATTTAACACATTTTAGTTCTGCTTTTTTTTTAATTTTGCACAAATGTAGGAGAATTATGTTATCGATAATTTAATTTACAATTAATTAGGTTATAAACAAGTTTTTATATACGAATATATACGTATATGTATGTATGTATATAAATAGTTAAAACGGAAAAATGTACAGCAAAACCATGACAACAGTTAGAAGAGAGTGTGTGTGAACAACAAGAGAGAATACAGCAGATAAAAACCTCTGATGTCTCTTCAATATACGTTATATTTGTCTTGACGCCCAGTGGCCAGACAACGTGCAATTTATCCTTGTTCAGCTGAAGCAAGAACACAATCAGGACGAACAAGGCATTGGCCATGAAAAATGCGAAGACGGACTTGTTCCTCAAATCAATGAGATCGGCTGCGATGCGTGCCTGTTTATTGTTGTTGTTTTTTGTTTTGATTTCAATTTAGTATAATAAAAGTAATAATTCGTTTTAACATTCAGCAGCGATATTTTTTTCGTTCGTGACATATTGTTTGTTCGGTTAATTTTAATATTGCCGTTATTGCGTACGATTAACGTCAGTTTTGGTTTTGTTTCGTTTATCACAGCACCGCACAAAGCATTTGCATATTTTATGATTTATTTCAGTTTTTTTATATTTCATGAAATTTTAATTTTCCATTTTAAAGGATAGTTGATTTTTTTTTAAATTTTTTAATATAAGAAAAGGAGAAAAGAAAAAAGAAATATGTTAGTAAAATGTTCAATTGGGGATTTCTTTTACGATGACGTCAAACGGTGATTGTTGTTGCTTCTGCCTACATGCTTATGAAAATTTGTTTGTGCTTTATATTTTCCTGTGTCATTTGACGTCACGCGCATGAAATCCCCTTGCCGAAATTTACCTCTTGTGTGGATTCGTCGTAGGTTATGTTTGTGCGTACACCAAAAGGCCATTTCACGTGTATGTTGTCCTTGTTCAATTGCAACAAGAACACGATTAAAACGAATAGCGCATTACACATGAAAAAGGCGAACACGGAGGAGTCGCGCAACTCTTTAAGATCTTTAGCAATTCTAGCCTAAAAAATGCATGTACATTAATAATTGAAATAAGAAAAACATTAAAAACAATAAGGCAGTGCGAAAATTGTAGTAGCTGAGCACATCCGCTAGCGTACAATGCTGGCGAAATGATTAACGGAAACCCTGGTGTACGATCTTTGAGTTAATCCACCTTGTAAATGCATTTGCGCTCAACCGAAGCCTGAACGCAAACGAAAAGAACCACAAAATTACCTGTTCCACCGGATCGTTATCAATTGGGAATAGATATTTGTCGATCAGATCTTTCCAGAACTGAATTTCCGTGCTTGACAAGAAGTCAACYTCGCCCTTACGCAAATCTTGGTCCTCAATCCAGAATGGATTTGTTAGGAAATCACGTTCTTGACGTGGTTCTGCCGAAGTGTCTGAATCTGATTCCTCCGACTCATCACCAGACTTCTCCGCAACCGAAGACAACAAATGATGATCTTTTGAACCGCTAGATGTCGTACGTCTGCGCCCATGTCGTGAATGACCATGTGGATCTAAAGTGTGTTCCAAAGCTTCCAGTCTTGTCTTGATGGTATTTAATGACTCGGCAATCGCTGTGAGTTGCGCTTTTTCCTCTGATGTTTTGCCATGCGTACAGAGTATACAACGGAATAAGCCCTGTCTCTTATACACATCTAGATGTGTATAAGAGACAGATGACTCGGCAATCGCTGTGAGTTGCGCTTTTTCCTCTGATGTTTTGCCATGCGTACAGAGTATACAACGGAATAAGCCTGCTAATGAGAACTCAATGGAACCCTCCTCGTCTCCATTATCGCCAATGCCACTTTGCAAGAAACTGAGCATGCTCTTTTGCTTTACGCGCTTGGCAGCCTCTTCGGCTGCTTTCTTTTCCGCTTCCATTTCCTTCTTCGTCTTTTTAGCGACCACTTCACGTGTACCCCAAGAGACGACATTCAGATTGATGATCGAATACAGAATAAGCAACAGGTACATAGATGGTATGGAAAGCAAATAGATAAGACCTGCCGTGATGCACCAAAATTCTTGCGGATGCAAACACGCCGCTATCCAAAATGACCCCGTCATAGCAATCAAGAATATAGCGGATGGTGAGCCGATACCATCCTCGCCCAATTGCAAAGCCGTACCCACGATTACCGCCATCATGATGAGCGCATACGCCGTGGATAGCACCTGTGCCACAAATAGCTGGATATTCGATTTACAAGTGAAGCAGACTAACATGAAGAGCAAGATCGGCACAATATTGTAGTGGAAGGAGGTCCAATTGTCGATGCGGAAGGCGGCTACGAAAGCACCCACCAACATAAGGAAAATAGTGCCAGGTCCAAGAATGGTGCCGCCAATCAACATCATCTGGTAGAAGATGTAAAGCAGCGAAATGTTGTCGTTAATCTTTATAGTGCGTTTAGCGTCACCCAGCAGATCCATAATGTTTGCGATGGTAGAAGGCACCCAACGACGACGTTGATTGTAGAACTCATTGAAACCTTCGGGACAGTGAGTGTACGCATCGGAGGCAGCTGAATATTCGACACGATAACCACGCTGCAGCAATAAAGTACAAAGCCAACGATCTTCACCCTGATCGTACTGTACGTAGTGACGAGCTTGATCCGAACGTGTTGTATACTTTTTCATAACATTATCGTCCATAAGCGCTTTGCCACGGAAAAGTGAGAAGCAGCCGGGACTACAAAGTACACAGCCGATCATGTGTTCGGTGGCTTTTTGCAGCCAATGACCAATAGCGTATTCGAAGAGTTGATACCATACCATAGGGCCCGAGCCCACAGGATGAATGCGTCCACATGCTGCGCCCAGGTTACGATTCTTCTTCATCAAATCGATCAGCAACGTTACAGCGTTCGGTTTGAAGTCAATATCGCCATCCAATGTTAGCAGGTAAGTGTTTTGCGCAATCTCATCTTTACGATCGGCAGATATGGGTAGCTCAATGAGACGATGACCGAGCAAGTAGTACATGTACATGACTTGTGACCAACGTTTACGATGACGTATACGATCCTTATCCTTCAGATGTGTAATGAATTTGGTCTTACCGGGTAGAGTCCACACTAGACGACCACCATAAGGGGTTGGATACTTTTTGGGTGGACGTAAGCGTATGGTGGTCTGATGAATTTCGGAAGCCGCATCATCCATAGTGGCAACAAGCAGTTTGACGAAACGATTGACTTGAATATCGTCATCGCTGTGATCGGAAATTTCAAAAGCGTCATCGAAGAAAGTATGTGCTAAAGCATAAAGAGGTTAATTAGAAATTCTTTACAAYTTTTTAGAYTTTAGCTRCTCACTTTCAAATTCATAGTAGTCCGGATCAACGATGCGTAGATATTTCTGGGCCACACGTCGCGCACACTGGTCCTCGTCCATACGCATGATACTTTTTAAGAACTCCATCATCTCGTCTTTCGTTTCATGCCACATGGTGGCRCAGGCATATATTCTGGTAATGTGATCTGAAGACTTAATGCTCGGCTTATTTTGTATAGCTGAACCATCGGTGTGCACAGAAATGGTTTCATAGTATTCGTCGCCTTTCTCTTTCTCGATTTCCGATAAATCCTGCAAAAGAATATTGGGGAAAAATTTACTCTACTTTTCTCTAGTTGTATAGAATTGTACTTACCTCGGTCTTCACGTCGGCTTGGTCATCYCTTCGCCGGTTCATGGCCATAGACTGATCAATCAGCAGCGCCGAATACATCGGACGTACGAATAACTTCTCTGTTGTWGCCAAACGTTCACATTTCGGTGTCCAAATGTGCAGTGAGATCCATGTCTGACTAAGCAGCCACAATATCCACGCCCAAGCCATTTGTTGTGTCACAAAATCATTGAAACGGAAGTTGCGTGGACTTGTGAAGAATAGATAGTCCGGGATGGTGTCGTGGAAAAAGCATGGATCGTCTATGCGCAAACCGCAGGCTGCGATCAACARKGAAACCGTGATGGGTATAGTCAAACTAACCGGGAAGGCGTAACTGAAGCCCTGTATGAGAATCTTACAAGCGAATTTTCCAAAGATGTAACAAAGATAAGCGCTAAAAATCTGTATGAGTAGCACATAAATAACCGTATTGTGTACGGCRTCAATCTCTATGCTATCTATATTGGCTGCATCCAATGTATCTGGCAAGTTGCCCGTCAAACTGGTAGCCAATTCGTCAATTGAAATCTTATGTGGGCCCAACGCGTCACCATACATGCTGAAAATGTTGCCAGGCTCGTCACCCTGCGCCCAAAAGATGAGTAGCGCGAAACAGACGAACAACACAACCTTCCATAATGAAAGGAACATGTGACTGAAGTAACGTGTAGTGCGCATCTCATCCTTCACGCGSCCCATTGCACGCACCAAGCCAATGGGCGATTGCAGTGACACAAAGTTCTCCCACCAACCGCAAGAGATCATCACGCAGGCAATCGGTATGACCCACAATTCCGGACGATTCTCTAGTAATGGCCATATAACGAAACCAGTTACTTGTGCCGCTATCGCAGCCATATCAATAAGTACTTTCACGGCWCGTTTACCCTCYTTGGAACAGCGTGACAAAAGCCCCAGTATACCAGGTATAACGCACAAGCAATTCGTCAACATGGCACCCTGTATGGCATCGATTTGTGGCAGCACGACGAACATTAGCAAAGCGGTACCAAAACAGCTCAGACTCTCCATAAGCGTGACGAAGAGAAAGTGCCCCGTCTTGGGCACACGAAATGTTTTGAAGAAACAAATACGCGCCGAACGTATGAAGGCACCGATCTCGGGTATCGCATAGGCAATCAGCAGTGCCCAAATCCATGCGATGCGCTCCTCTTCGGGCAATTTAACGACGAATGTTTTGTCGCGACCCTTGAGCATGAGTTACAAATTCATATAAATAAAAAATACTGAAATTTATTATATAATATTTAACTTACCAAATCTTTATTGCAGTATTCTATTTTCTTATCTTTACGTATTTGTGATGTCATAAACAGTACACAGACCTTCGCCATAACCCCACCCGTTAACACCAAGATGAATGTGAAAGCATATGCGAAGATCTTCAATATCTTCACTGTGAGCTCCAGGCATTCCTGATTGGCCGTCGAGCCCGTCTCGATCTTAATCGGTGGATCACGGAAGACATCCCAGCCTTTTGTTTCTTGTATTGTGCGTTGGCTGTAACGATGGGAGTAAGGTTCTTTTTTAGATTGTAGTATTTAATGGTGTCTATTTGGTTTATGGTTTGTCCAATTATCGCTGGCYTGTGGTGGGTTAATTTCTCATTCTAAAGTACTGCGCGAGTAGTCAGTGTTTGAATGGAATAAGTTCCGGCATTTCAAATAGTTATGGGGCACGTACCTATTTCAGGTATGTGGGTTTGTGCATTTGTTATAATTATAAAAGTAAAAGTGATTAATTATGACTGTTGAGCCGCACCCTCTTTGTGGGAATTAGCTTTAAGTGCCTTAACGTAAATAAATAAAAGAGGCGTGTGAGGTCAGTCAATTCAAGCTTGCTCACAGTTATTTAATTGTAGTGTAGCATATTTCATAAAGTTCCGTCTGACTGGTTTCTGACGTTTCGGGCGCTTTTGGTGCGTTTGGAATCGTTTTTTCACAACCTAAGACAGCTTGCTTTCGTTTAGTTTGGGTTGCTTCAAACTTCTATGCGATTAAGAGCAATGCTGGTATTGATTAAAATTAAAACCAGCTTACGCTGGGTATATTAAAAAGGACGAAAGGATTCATTACCGGAAAATTTTCAGTGAAATGCGCATTTTTTTTTTTTTAAGAAATGAGAAGGTTTGTCGTTGTCGACCTTTTATAAATTTAGTCTTTTTGCAACTCGGACATTGCGCATATTTCTTAAAGATATATTTTTACTCGCTAATGTCCATCTGAGCCTGGTTATTGCTTTTCATTGGGGGTGTTTTTTTTACGTGGCGGGTTCCAAACCCTGCGCACAACCCTATGTAGGGGATATTTTCGATTTCTCACTTTAGCTCGCCTTTAAACGGATGTTCTTAGGCTAGTCAGAGGATACCCAACTGAATGRTGATCAGAGAATTTTCCTCAATCGCGTGAACTTCTACACATGACTCCATCCCCCACAATTTGTGCCAACTACCGTGGGATTAGCCTCCTCAACATCGCATATAAGGTTCTGTAGAACGTATTGTGTGAAAGATTAAAGTACACCGTCAACAAACTGATTGGACCTTATCAGTGTGGCTTTAGACTTGGCAAATCAACAACCGACTAGATTTTCACCATGCGCTAAATCCTGGAAAAGACCGGTGAAAGGAGTATCGACACACACCACCTCTTCGTCGATTTCAAAGCTGCTTTCGAAGGACGAAAAGGAGCTGCCTTTATGAAGCGATGTCTGAATTTGGTATCCCCGCGTACCGTTAAACCGCTGGCAGGCCACAGAGTACGTCGCAGTAGATGTAAGATGAGAASACTACATCTATGCGTTTGTCGGATCTGAGCGCACAGTCTCATAACGCTGGTGTCAACGCTCGCCTTGGTCTSGTTACAGAGATCATAAAATGCRACTATTTTTTCGGAGGACGGATAGCAACTCTTGGTGGTGACCCAATCAACATAGACAAGAGACACAATACTAAAATAAACTTTGATGAAAGGTGACAAGAGAAAGCGTAAGGAAAACGAAATCCTCGCCAACTAAAACCAGCGAAAGAACCGTAACCACAGTCGTGGGAAGTTCGGCGTTAGGGTCTGCTAAAAACAATAATTTTGCTAACACGTATGATTTTTCYGTGTTGYAGTCRAGGAATGTAGGGGTCAAACTACCACCATTTACTAAAATGACATAAAAAGCTGTACGTGATGCAACATTTTTAAACTCAAATTCGTAATCAGAACACATCAAATAACCCAAAGAACTCTTATCTTCAGTTACAAAATTTTTCTTTAGCTTTGTTGAGTAGTGCTATTCAAATAATTTTTTTTTTTACCCAAACACTGTTCAAACAAATTGGATCACTTTATTGTGCACATGTACATACACTTTTATATCTAAAAGAGACAAGTTGTTTAAAAAAAAGTCCCCACCTTAATGCTCTTTGCAAGATATATTCAAATATGCCGTTGCTCATTGTTCATTTCATAGCTGTCACATTATCAGTGCACTTACATGGTAATTTGCATAAATAACATTTTGCGCAAAGGCGACAACAACAACCAAACAAACACATACAAGTAAAGCCACAATTTGCCCCTTTGGTTGTCAAGGCGCCTGCACCCRTCATGCAACACCGCTTGTGGCACGTTGCAACTACATTTGAACTCAAAATCTATTGTGCGCTGAAGTCGTAGGCCTTTTGCGSGTCATTTGTGTTGTTGTATGACATGAATACATTTAAGCTTAATACGTTTAGGTGTTGTTGTATACACATTTGTGAGTATAGCTTTACCTTCCGCCATAAATATCTTGGGTTAATGGTGTGCTCTCGTCGTCGGTAAAGTTGTCATCGCTGTCGCCGGCATTGCCCGGCGGTGCCAGGGGCCGATGCCTTACGGCAGACATCTCCCACGTTTCCACAAATTGGAYGCGAAAATATTGTTACGCTTGTTGYTGCTGCTGTTGCCACAAATATTTCTTGCTCTATTGTTATTTATAGTATGTTGCAGCTATCAAAATGCCTTGAGTCTGAAGTTGTTGTTTGCTCACTTGCTTTTAATCGAGTTGTTGTAGCTAAAAGGAGGGGAGAAATAATAAATTTTAGTGAAAGCTTTKAAAGAGGTTGGCTTATAATATTGAATATTTCTATAATAGCTACATTCTATAGTAGTTAATGATCCCGATAGTTTCGTCTTTTAATTAATATAGGTTTAGCAGAGTAATTTTCGAATTGTACTTGATTTTTTCGAGTTCCTTATATGCTTTGTCTAATAATTTCATACCATAGTCTTTCAAATTAGTTTCCTTAAAGCGAAAGSTTAAACTTAGCCTACTGAAGAATGACTGTTCCTAAAAACTTAGCAGGGCTCATGGTCTATCTAGTTAAGGTTGTGCTCTCGCCTGAATCGGTTCATAGTCATCATAAAGTTAAAAAAAAATTCGTTCGGTCATYACTACTCTATCAATTTGGATCTCACGAGTCTTCGCCATGCTTTCGAAAATAAATTGATATGTGTATATGCTTAACAGTCATTCATTGGGAAGAATACACCACCTGGAATGATCTTTGGAGAGTTCCCTAACACATTGGTGTTACGAAAACGTTTGATATGGGCTGTTTGCCATTCAACGTTGTGATGTTATTTTCGCGACCGGGCATTAATTTGATAATGTTGATACTATTTTCTGAATTCTGCACAAATTTTTGGTTAAAATTTCAAGAAACTATGATAATTTCCCCAGGTTTTATGATAAAAACTATTATGATAATATGGATTCAACAAAAAAGTGCTGGTTAGTCTACTTTATTACGACCTCGACCAGCCGCCACTGTTAATGGCAATAATATGAAAAAGTTGAAGAAATTACGCTTAAAAATCGTGTGTTGGAGATAGATGGTCGCAACAGCTCTCATGAATCCACTCAACACATTTGAATAATGTTTTCGGTAGTTTATCAATGCTGGACCATACCAAAAKATCAACAAAAGTAACTACTTAGCTTAGGACCCTACGTGTTTCAAATTCATTATTAATGAAGGGACGTGGGCTTATAAAGTTGACGTCGAAACTATTCAAGAAACTGCGCATAGCGCTTCAAAAATGATGTGAAACGATAGAAAACTAAAATTCTCTGAATGCACGAAGATCATCTTAACCGAGGTTTATACCAACTGTATGGAAAATCGGTTTAAGCGGCAACAATAGAAATTTATAAAAAAAAAAAAATACGTGATTTATTTTATCAGTTCGGGTCAATTTTGATCAGATGTTATATGAGTTCTTAAATTGCTTTTTAAGGGTCTTGTCTTGTTCTTGGCTTAGTTGGATAAAAGCTTGRATTACTAGCAGCCAAGAAATTCGTCTGCACAAATATAATAAGTATATACACATGTATATGTATGTACATGTGCATATATCTGATGTGATCTGGATYTGCATATGTGCGCAGATGCATTAAGCAGCAACCATAATTATTTCATGCTGCTTCGCAGCGATAACCGTTGGGCGAGTCAATTAGTTAAGCTGTCTTGCAACTGGACCATGAGTTGCTGCATTACTGAGCGACCTTGAATGCTAAAAATAAATATGTTGGGGTCATTGTTACTACGGAAACCAATGTGAAAGGTGAATATGAGTAATGTCAGTTATATTCGAGTAGCGAGAGTAAAATGTTCGCTTCATGAAATATGTACTAAAGTTCTAAATATTAAAGGGTGCCTAAATAAGCGCTGATTGATACTAAAAAATATAGCATATGTATATATGTATGTATTTAAGTATTAATTTAGTAACTATTAATCCGCAGCGACACATAATAAATCTGCTTTCAGCCAAATTTTGGCATAAAAACTATTTTAATTTGCTTATTCTTCCAACAAGTTTACGTTAAAGTTTCGCTTTCAACATTGCTTTTAACCGAGCGTTGAAGTAATTATAATAATAATGGCTAAATTACTAAACACAGCACAGTTATGACTAGAAGACATGACTTCGAAATCCAGTTTGCGCTCACAAATCTGCATTCCAGTCGCAGCCATTGTGCTTTGCGAGAATTCAGCGTAAGGCTTGTGGGTCTTACGAGTTTCGTCCAACTTTGCCTTATGTCTACTTAGCTGTTAAAAGACAATTTAAGCTTTCATTAAATGCGATAATTTTTCGTACGTTTGTTTAGCCAATTTTTATGCTTTTGCTATTAAAGCGTACGATTTTTTGACTATTCAAAGTGAATAGTGCCAAACACCAAGACGATTTATGAAGACCTAATAGCGTCGCAATCATAAAACGTTTATATTATTTCATTATATTTCATTATCGTACATTCTCTTCCAACATTTTTATATATAATTATCTAAGTAAATATGTATGCCTTCCATATGCCTTTCCCATAGTCCCACTGCAAATTTGCGAAATTTTGCGGCAATTAATAGCCAATGGTCCGAAAACTGTTCGTGCTGATTCGCGCATTTTCGTAATATTTCAATTGATTAGGCAATTAATATACAATTTGTGTGAGGCTGAATGTGTTGTTTGCAACGAAATTTCCGATTTATTTGTTACGCTTGCGCAGTTTAATTGCTCAAAAACCCATATTTTAGGTACGCACTAATTCTACTGGAAATAATCTTGGGTTAAAAYACTTATAACACTTTTATTGTAAGTGTGCTACTATTTTCTATTGGGGCTTTGAGTTATGTACATATAAGATCGTGTATTACTCATTTTAACAAATTTAAACGTGTAGTAGRTCAACAAAACTCGTCGGAGCACCGAATATGTAATAAAATGTAACCTAAGAGCGTTCTCTTCTTTATATATTAAAATTTGTATTATGCAGAGGCGGCTGCAATTGGGTCTAAATTGTTTCCTAACCCGCGAACTTTATGAAAAGCATTCTCATAACAGAAACTAAGAAGCGTACGGTAGAATGCGCAAAAGAAACCTTTGTCGGATATAATCCACTTTGCATTCGTTCTAACACTACAAATTGGCAAACTCAAATTTAGCAGACTCTATATTCATGATATTTAAGTTCTATTSATTCAGGTTATCTTTTGTCAAAAGTTTTATATTTATGTTCAAAATACACCCATCAGTTTCATAGTTTTGTGAAAGATTTGTTTTTCTTAAGCCCATCCCATCTTCTGAATTATTACAAATAATTCCGCTAGAAAAAAGGTAATTTTAGAATCCGATTTCAAATCATGAGCAGTGACCATAGTGAGATTTTGGCTTATCGCGAGATGAATATAGATTTTTAGTGACTTCAACTGGATACTAATTGGAAAGCAGGTTGATAACTCAAAATATTATTATAAATGTTGCCTAAATTTAAGCGCAATGGTTTATTAGACCAACTCAATTGATCCATAATAATAATTTCGATCTAAAAGATACGCCCAGCTCTGGTCGACCTATCGTTGAAAAAGTCGATGAAATTACGGAAAGGATTGACGAGGACTGTCACATATGCAGCCATGACATCGCTAAGGAACTTAACATTCAACATTAAACGGTTTTGAACAATTTAAAAAAGGCCGGCTATTAAAGAACCTCGATGTTTGGGTATCACATAAATTGTAATTGTAATAATTGAAAAATTTAATGGACCGAATTAACATCTGCGATTCTTTGCTGAAAAGGAATGAAATCGAACCATTTCTGAAGCGAATGGTAACAGGATACAACAGTACATGCATAAAATTTATGGCCTAAGCGTGGTGAAGCTCAACAAATTGTCGCAAAGCCAGGATTGATGCCTCAAAGGTTTGGTCGGATTGGAAAGGAATYATCCACTATGAGCTGCAACAGCCTGATCGAACGATTGATTCTGCATTTTACTATCAACAGCTGATGAGATTGAAGCAAGCAATCGAAAAAACCGCCCAGAACTGCATTAATGGAGTAAAGTTGGCTTCAATTTATAATCTTCGATGCCCATCTTGCTGCCAAATTAACTTTCAAAAAAGATATAAATAATTAACTCCTCGACTAAATTGACTAAAACCCCATTTCAGAAAGCAGCTTATTTTGCAATAAAGCAAGAGTAGAGACTAAAAAACAGAATTCGATAAAAACAGAGTATACGGTATATACTATAATAGTAGATGATATAGTAAAATCGATTTAAGGTTGACTAATTTTTGAATTGAACATAGTTGGAAGTAAGTTTTTTTATTACAATTCCATCTTGGTAACTAAATTACACATTCTTTTTAGAAATACTGAAAAGGTGTGCGCTAAATCTATTGTTCTATAGTGTGCTAAAACACATTACACATTCTTTTTAGAAATACTGAAAAGGTGTGCGCTAAATCTATTGTTCTATAGTGTGCTAAAACACCAAGCGCCATTTTCTTAAAGAAACGTTAGCAACCATCTATCAGTTAAGTTCTGGTTAACTTAACCAAAAATTCGGCTTTCGGTAAAGAACCTTTTTTCAAATAGAACTTCGCTATTTACCTAAGAGCAAATATTTTTTTGGAAAATAAGAACTGAAAATATAACTGATGAGTAGAGAATGAATATTGAAGAAGCAAATTGTAAGTTTGGGCGAGATCTATACAAGAAATGCAATTGGCASAAAAGGAGAACTTTTAACTTTGGTAACCTCAATGTAGAAATATTYTCAAGACACACAAAAGTATAGATAGACAATTTAAAATGGCAAATTGGAGAAACATGAAGATACAAAAATTAGATGAAATTAGTTTAAATGAAACAACAATAATTTTGTTTTAATCAAAAAGCATTGGTGAACAAATTCTTGCATATTCATTGCATTCAATTGCTCTGGACTTGATTATTAATTTATTATTAATCCGAGATCACAATTATGTATTTTCATTGCCTGCTGGTGCATTTAACTAATGAAAGACATATTCTTAAAAACACAAGTGCCCAAGCTAGCCATTAAATATRGTTAATCGATATTGCAAAAGTGAAGGAGAGAATAAATTCTTAGCTCAAGGTCAGCTAGCTGCACAATGGGCAAGCTACCATACAGAATGGCGGCGAACCTGTAKTAAAGTGGTCAAGTGGACTTGATTGGCCAGTTTGCGCTCGCATGCACTAAATGTGCATGTATGTACATTGTATATAAATTAAACTGACCATTTTACGACATAAACGGCAATCTAAGATTTTCGAAGCAAAGTGTAGTATATACGGGAGGTGTTAAACGTATGATTGCGCCGTAATTAAAAATGACAATAAATATTTGCATTAGCTAAGGGAATCAGTACGGAACTTTACATAGTATGACAGCAAATTATCATGTCAATAGCCGTAATTGCTAACATTACAATGTTAGTTAAAAGCAAATCGGGAAATTAAAAAAATTAAATACAGATATAAAAAAAAGTGATATCATAGAAGAACTTGATTTTTGTCAAACAGTTTGTATGATAACTATGTTCTGTAGWGGATCTTCCAAAATTGTACCATTGCCTTGAACAAAAATCCATGCCAAAATCGTCRAACAAAATTTTTGGACTAAGCTTYGATCATTCAGTTKGTATGRCAGCACAGTGATCTGTTATCTGTAGTTTTGAAAAATGAGTAGCTTCTTTSGGAGAWAACGATGTGTGCAAAATTTCAGACATCTCGAAAATTGAGAAACTAGTTCTAGTATTAACAGCCACACGGACATGGGGGCATGGACTCAGCTCATTGTATTGTGTATTGTGTGTTGTTACTAGAACAGAAGTTTATTGTTTTTCTAGTAGCAATAACTTTTTACCTCAAGTTCAAGAAACTACAGAGATGAAAGAGCGAATTTGTCACTAAATAACACTTATTTCGAGGATTTCTGTACGAGATTGTGGTTTCAAAAAAATTAGTCTTTCACTGTGGCCTCCATCATGACTTAGAAGGAAGTCTACTAATTACTTTCTGTTCACAAAATTTGAAAAACAGGGTTGTATTTCTAAGTTTTATCCTTTATTATTCGAAAAGGAAATGTTCTCATAAAATTTATTTTAGTTTTTTAGATTAGTTTGCTTTATATTTAGACTTGTAAGCCGCACACGTCTAGATTTTTTAAACGAACAATAAGTGAGGGCTCAGCGAGTTTATCTAAAAGCTGCAGTGGATACTAGCCCTAGGCTTGCGTGTGCCAGCACCATTAAAACATCCTCTTAACTTGTATTTTAATTTGAAATTGAGTTTATTGCCCTCACACTTCGTAAAATTTTTTCTGCTT
Organism: Bactrocera latifrons; assembly: GCF_001853355.1. NCBI lineage: Eukaryota > Metazoa > Arthropoda > Insecta > Diptera > Tephritidae > Bactrocera > Bactrocera latifrons. Next base: position 1,459,249 of record NW_017537312.1, read on the forward strand.
TGCTTTTTCTTACGATTCCTCACTTTATTGGTTAGCGGTACTAAAATTTCGTGGCTTTGCGCCGAGCAACTGTCGGCCATTGAACGCAGCGAATGTATGTATGCTATATTACATTCAAGCTGAATATTTTGTGGTAAGTACTTGTAGGCAGTGATAACATTTAGTCAAAAGAAAACTTAAATTAAAATATGACAATATTATCTCTCTACACTTTTTTCTCATCATAGATTTTCAGTGAATGTAAATAATAGTGAAAGTGAGGCGGCTGGGTGCCAGTGAGGAGTGAAAACTCACGTTTCTCCTTCAAAGTGAAAATATATTTTTAAATATGCGTTTATTATTATATTTTAGCTAAATTAGCTGAAGACGGATAATATATTTTATATTTTGTAGATTTATATAAGCAAGATTAATTTTTGTAAGTAAATTTCAGACGACCACAATCCGTTGAATTTCATGAGAAGACTTTTTAAAAATTTACTAGGTAATTTGCTATTTTTTCGAACGAGAACAGACCATACACGGCGTATAATCAATAAAATTACATATATAAGTACCCAAAAGTATTCGGTAAAAACTGAATATATTCCACAAGAGGACCAAGAACATTGCCCTTGATAATCTGGTCTTTGTGTTTGAAGCAGCTGGTACCACAGCAGCATTCTGCAAAAGTACAACATTTCTATTTTAAATCAATCTCTTTCGTATTCAACTAAATAATTTGAACATAACTGTTGTTGAGCGTTCGCTTTCCTTAACTTCACTTATGGATTTTATAAATTCAGTTTRATATGGCAACAAATGTTCGTGATATTATCTTCTGCTTTAATTTTTATTCTAGTGAAGTTTCCAGAGTCTGCTGGCTAAGCCGCATCTAACTAACTCACTTACGGTAAACATAATCGAACTTTTGTTGCCGGGTTTCCGGTAGCATTGGTCATTAGAATGGTCTGCTTCGTGAATCGTGAGAAACCAAGGATTTTGTGAAAACTCTTTAACTACGGTGCAATACTCTTTCATTTTCTTTTCTCACTTTTTAAAGCACCCTTTCTCTTGTTAAATATTCACACGGGGAATGCAATAGTAAAGTTTTACAAATCAATTAAATATCATAAAATAGTTATTTTCTATTTTAAAAATAGAGTCTTAGTAAGTTACATTCGATGCATGTTCGATTCGATCCTGTAGAATGCTTTGCAAATGGAAAATAACTATATTATGTGTTATATTATAACAATAAATATATATATATATATATATATATATATAAGAAAGTGCCATAGATATACTTTTCTGTGGGAGTTTCCGTTGCAGCGGATAAATAGTGGTAGAAATAAACTCAGCTGCGAGTATAAGTTAAAAGAAGTTCAAAAACAATAATTTATGTATTATGTAAATGTATATATATATATATATATATATATGGCACTTTCTTTCACAAGATGAGCATAAGCTTCCAACTGTGGTGAATATTTTTKGTTCAGCCTTTTATTTCACCACTTTATAGCAGAAAGGTGTATTTGCAATTATAGCTCAGCCTCGATGGGGTGGCAAAACGCTTCCATGTCAGGGGTTGTTTGTGTGGCTGCGTGGGTTGCACAGCCTTGAGAGAGCATCTACCGCGTTATTGGACGCCAAGATTCATGCGGTATGCGCATGCACATACACACACACACACAATTACGCAATGAAATTGAAAATTTCGTCCTTATTATACATGGACGGCTGGTATTAATCAACAAGGACCGTGTGGCCTAATGGATAAGGCGTCGGACTTCGAATCCGAAGATTGCAGGTTCGAGTCCTGTCACGGCCGTAAATAATTATCTTTTTGCGTTATTTTTAATTTTGAACTAAGCAGTTTGTTATATGTATTTCCATTACGGTACATAAAAATTGTATACAATTTATAACATCGTCAACTTTTCTCTTTAAAGCAATGTCTAATAATTATCTTCAAATKCGCTTAGTATAATTAAAGCAAAGGTAGTCCAACATCTTTTGTATCCGTATTTTTGGCGTAGACACCACTTAAGCGGTTATTACCGAGTTTACAACGGCGCGCCAGACTTTCTTTCCTTTCGTTGGTTGATACCAATGGCAGCTTCCAAGTGTAGCCTGGTCCTTCTCCAAGTACTTCTGGCGGGTACTGCGTCGAATACTCCAACCATATAGAACTCATATATATAAATATGTATGCATGTGCTACTGTGGCCAATAAATAGTAAGACTTTTTAATTTAAATTTCGTCGAAATATTTTTTTCTASRTTGSTTTCGCTGTTAGTGATATCTGTGCCTAATGTCACATCAAAATAATCGTCTTTCTGAAGAATCTGCGGAATCAAATTTCTGGTGCCGAAACGCTCAGAAATTTGGAAAAGATGATAAGTGTTTATAGCGAGCAAGTGTTTTTGATTAAACAGTACAAATTAGATTAGTCGAGAACTCGTTGACGACGGACTACGTCCAGGGCGACCATCAGCATGAACTGATGATCAACACGTCAATAAAATAAATGGATYGGTACTTGAGAATCGACGATTAACAGTGGCATCGTTGGAGTATCGGAAGGATCAGTGAAAATCATTTTGAAAGATCATTTRGGCTTAAGAAAGTGAAAACACGATTGGTTCCAAAATCACTCAATTTTATCGAAAAGCGTCGCATTAACGTCTGTGAAACATTGCTTTCCGACTACCAGGATTTCATAAAACGTCTCTGCTTACGATCCAGAAACAAATGATTAATCGCCCGAATATCGTGGTAAAAATGAGTCAAAGCCAAAAAAGTACGTAAAAGCAGCCCGAAAGTCAAGGTTATGTTAGCAGTTTCCTTCAATTATCGAGTTGTGGTGCACTCCGAATTCCTACTGATCAGCCAAACTGTCGACAAGAATTGCTATTTTAGTACTATGCGTCGATTACTCGAAGTCAATCATAAAAAGAGGCGGGAATTATGCGCCGACAGTTCTTGGTTTTTGCACTACTAGAATGCGCACTCGCATTGATTCTGCTTGAGTTTGCCGCCAAATTTTTTACCAGTATCGTGCAGTAACCACCATATTCGCCTGATTTAGCTCCATGTGACTTTTAGTTATTCAGCAAACTCAWACCAAAGCTCCGGAGCAAGCCTTTTGAGTCAATTGAAGCCATTATACGTGAATCGCCACGCGCTTTGAAGGCTATTCCGGAAATAGACTTTAACAATTGTCTCGTGGATTGAAAAAACGTTGGTACAAGTTTTTTGAGGCCAAGGAGATTTCGAAGAATGAATTAATAATTTAAAAATTACAAACAAAGTCTAACTATTTTTTGCCCATAGTAGTATTTTAGTATATTTTTTTCACAAAGCTAATGAATCATGTTAGTTATTTGGTTTCTTGTATTTTTTGCTGTTCAAGAAATTTAAATTAATTGATATTCATTACTCGCATCTGCATGTGAATATGTGTTTGTTGCATCATATATACTCACTTATTATCGCATGCAAAATTAGTTAATTTGACGTTGAAGAAACCAGTTCTTCTGAAATTAACTTTTGAAATACTCTTTATTCGTTGTATTTGTTGGTATGTATGTGAAACATAATGAAGCACGTAATCTCATCACTTAATTTTTTAATTCTTTTGTAGGTTTTTGAAGTTAAAACCGAAGAAAAGGCACAATTCATACAAATATGCTTACAACTTCGACTTCAATCACAATGCTATATTCACAATGTGTATGTATATATATACTAGGGAATCCGGAATAAAGGCGAAGACGTTTTTGTCGGTATAAGAATCCAAGGTATTGGACTTGAGATTTAATTTTGAATATATTCATGCAAATAAATTTCACTGTCTGGTTACTAGTCTTTCTGCACAGTTAATAGAGTGGTCTACTATGTGCATGGTTAATGGAGATGTCCGCTTAATAAGGTGTCCATTTAATAGAGCTTTCACTATATTCTTTATTTATGAATTATTTTTACTATCCTATCYCTAAGTTGGTTYGAACTGCACACTGTGTGCTAAATTTTACAAAAATCGGTTCATTAGTTTAGGAGTCAATCCCGGACAAACAACGTGAAACGTACTTTTTATATATTCTTCTTTTTCTTAATTGGCGTAGACACCGCTTACGCGATTATAGCCGAGTTAACAACAGCGCGCCAGTCGTTTCTTCTTTTCGCTACTTGCCACCAATTGGATATTCCAAGCGAAGCCAGGTAGGTCTCCCTCTGCTTCCCCCGGCGGGTACTGCGTCGTTGTACATTCAGAGTTGAGGTGTTTTCATCCATTCGGACAACATCACCTAGTCAGCGTAGCTGCTGTCTTTTAATTCGCTGAACTATGTCAGTGCCGCCATATATCTCATACAGCTCATCGTTCCATCGAAAGCGATATTCGCCGTGGCCAACGCGCAAAGGACCAAAACCATTCCCATAACTTTTCTCTCGAAAACTCGCAACGTCGACTCATCAGTTGTTGACATYGTCCAAGCCTCTGCACCATATAGCAGGAGGGGAATTATGAGTGACTTATAGAGTTTGGTTTTTGTTCGTCGAGAGGGGACTTTGCTTCCCAATTGCCTACTCAGTCCGAAGTAGCACCTGTTGCCAAGAGTTATCCTGCGYTGGATTTCCAGGCTAACATTGTTGGTGGTGTTTACKCTGGTTCYAARATAGACGAAATTATCTACGACTTCAAAGTTATGACTGTCAACAGTGACGTGAGAGCCAAGTCGCGAGTGCCACGACTGTTTGTTTGATGCCTGTCATGTCATATTTCGTCTTGCCCTTGTTCACTGCCAGACCCATTTGTTTTGCTTCCTTGTCCAGTCTGAAGAAAGCAGAACTAACGGCGCGAGTGTTGAGGCCGATGATATCAATATCAGTTTATTGACGGTGGGCTTTAATCTTTCACACWATACGTTCTATAGAACCTTATATGCGATCTTGAGGAGGCTAATCTCACGGTAGTTGACGCAGATTGTAGGGTCTCCTTTTTTATAGATTGCGCATAGCACACTTAAATTCCAATCATTGGGCATGTTTTCGTCCGACCATATTTTACAAAGAAGCTGACGCATTATCAGTTCTGCCGTGTGTGAATAGCTCGGCCGGCTATCCATCGGCTCCTGCCGCTTTGTTGTTCTTCAGACAGGCAATTGCWATTCGAACTTCTTCATGGTCGGGCAATGGAACGTCTGCTCCATCGTCATCGATTAGGGAATCGGGTTCGCCTTCTCCTGGCGTTGTGCGTTCACTGCCATTCTGCAGGCTGGAGAAGTGTTCGCTCCATAATTTAAGTAAGCTCTGGGCATCGGTGACTAAATGACCTTTAGGAGTTCTATAAGAGTATGCTCCGACTTTTTATATAGAAACATATATATTAGGGAGGGTTTATTATTAARTTGACACCTGAAAAACTCTCTGCAAGAATAAGCTCTTAATATTAATAACAAGGTTCCCCGTTTTTTTAATTTCTCATTTTGTATTGCCGTTAATGAATACGAAGAAATAAATTTACCACAACATGTAGCGACAGCAAGCGATAACAACAAATAATATCTTATRTTAAACCAAAATAAAACCGGATGAAAGGATTTTTCCGTCTACTCGAATGTGAGCTAGCCGCCAAAATACTGACGCGTACGAATGAAATTTTCCACACTCTTTCGATAGTTTCACAATGTAATAGGCATTTTGCTGACTTATACATCTATAGACTCTAGTCAGATATATATTTTTCTTATAACTGATCATTAAGTTACATGATTTTGTATTACTTCAAACTTGAATGAAGTAACTGAGAATATATAATTTCCTCAAATACTATTTGAACATATTACTTATATAAAGTGTGTCTAAAAATCCGCATGACTTTGTTAAATTGTTGTTGGATTTTCGCCAGARAATTGTTAAAAACCGATATAAAAATTATAACTAGGGATTTTTTTCAAATAATAATAAACACAGGACGGCGTAACGAATTCAGTAAATAATTTAGTAGGTTAATAATTATTCAGAATTTGAGTGTCATAAAAAAGGAGGGTCATGAGATGATACGTAGTTTATTTGTTTCATCCAAGTTGTTCACAACCTCAACTTACGTATATTAAATTTGCCGAAGTTTGKAACACCCAGAAAGAAACGTCGGACACCCATATAAACATTAAGACAAAAAAGCACCCGGAAATTGTAAATACATTTTTTTTGTCACAATTTCATTAGAGTGCCGAGCTGAGTCGACTTATCCATATGCGTCTGTCTGAAATTTTTCACAAAAGGATATATAAAATCAAGTGTTTGTATGGAAAACATTTTTAAATGATAAGCAAGCATATCTTCAGGAACGGATTGTTGTCCAAATCAACGATACAATCTCTCAACAACTAGAAGTGATATGATTAAGAAAATAATAGCAATCTATTTATTTTCCAAAAGAAAACAAGAATTGTGCATTACATTTTCAACATACGAGTATACATATATAAATTGCAATGCGWAGGGAATGAGSAAAAGTGTACTATTTTSTCWTGAGATGTTTTCAAATGGAYACAAATTTTATGGATGGTAGTGTTCTTGTTGGGTCTTCTTTAAGATTTGACGAATTAAAAATCTCTGCGCTAAGATGCCATTAGTTCAAACGAGAACGAAATAAACTTGACTGAGTTTGAAAAAGTTCCGAAGTTGAACTGCGCACAGTGGCGTAGCTACAACTTGGGGCGCCCGGGGTCAAGGATGTTCTGCCGCCCCTCTTTATCTACCTACCTACAAGTTTCATGAGGTGGCTCGAACAAAAGTGAATTTTTACAAAATGTCTTCGATATTAAGTATATAAARGTTAGGAAATAGAAGCCACGCGAATTCTGAACTTCCACAATTCTCACAATTCGTTTTTTTAGGAAATTGATAGTAAATTTACAAGACTTCTTATTAAAAGCAATAGAAAAAACCAATTTTCGCCCTATATCGTGTGCACTTTTGAAACAATTTGCAGGAATTTTTGCCTAAATTGGAGTTTTTAAATACCATTTTTGAAAATTTGAGAAAATAAAAGAATTTGTTCCCAGTCGGATATGGTAGACATTGGTAAGCGAGCAAAGTAAACGATGCAGCATGATTGCATCGCTTACTCCGACCAAAATCAACACGGCGATGTCCTACGAAAAGTAATCACCTTTTTTGCTTACCATAGGGAAGAAGAATTCTTTCATGCTAAGGTCAACAGTAGAATAGAAAAATTGGCATATTAATTTTGATTTATTTATGAAAGTGCATGTATATATTTCGTTATGAAAATAAGCGTTTATGTATAAAAAGGAATGGTTTTCTTTTTAACTATATGATCGAAATTCTGGATAACCTTTCAATGGAAATATCCACCGGTTTCACAAATTTGGAAAAGCTTAATTACCGTTTTGGTTTCCTTTGTAATTTTGAAGAAATTATAGAACTAACCAGAKACTTATACAATAACAAACTTGTCGAAATTAAAGAAAAATGCCAGCACTAGCCGAACATCCAAGACGCCCTACTTTTATCTAAGAGAGCGAAGAAAAACGAAGGATAAATTGGATTTTCGCCAAAAAAAAGTTTTATTATACATTTCTTCAATGGTACTGGAAGCCTRCAARACGTWAGCGATAGCTTTAAGAATACTACTMACTATACCTGTATCAGTTGCATCTKGTGAAAGATCTTTTAGCAAACTTAAATTGATCAAATCTTACTTGAGATCGACCATGAGTAAGAGCAGACGGTCCAATCTTGCGATTCTCTCAATAGAATGTGAAACTGCTTCAACTTTAAATTACAATGATATGATATGTGATTTTGCAGCGATCAAAGCTGGAAAAGTGCATTTTTAAGCGCTATCACTGTTTTTAAGAAAGATATAAGCCAAAAGATATAAGACACATTCAAAGACTGAAGAATATTCGAGTAGAAATTAGTATTTTTCATTGTTATGCAGATTATTACATTGTGAGTGTATAACTCTTTATCTTTTATTATAAATTAGGTAAAAAAATTTGTTCAAGGATTTTTCTGAATATTAAAAAAAAGCGATGATCGATTTGCCGCCCCCAAGACGTCGCGCCCCCTTCGTCCGCCCCYAGCTACGCCACTGACTGAATCCAAAACGCATGAAGGTAATTATAATATTTTGTTTTTAATTTTGAAAATTTAAGAAAAATTAAGTAACATTGTATATAATTATTCAAACTGTTGATTATATTAATGCAGAGAACAAAAATATATAAATTACTGTTACCCACTTGGTCGCAGTGGCTTTTGTATGTATGTATTACTGATCATTCGATTAAATTTTAATTAAATTAGAAACACGTAATTTCATTTTATGGCTGATTTTATTACAACAATAATGCCTTGTTGCCGTAGTATACTTAGTACTGGAATATTTAATGCAACAATAATGATTTGTTTTCTTAGTTTGTATCAATATGACAGAATATTCATAAGAAAAACYCGAAGGTATAGCGAYMTAACAGYAATTATGGCACACGAATCGACAATTTTAACTGTTAATTTCTTTTGATTTATTTATTATTACTTTCAAAATGACAAAGCGTTGATTTGCAATTAGCAATGCATAAACAGTTTTATGAACAAATACTCAAGGTATGGTTCATGAACATAGATATGCCTCACCCATAAAGCTATAATTTTCTGTTGCTTGTTGTTATTGTTTTTCTGCTTTGCATTTTGTAGCCAATTTACTCCGATTTTCAAAAGCAATTTTACACAAAATCTTAATCGAAGGTCAAATGAGTATTTGGTGTGCGAAATGAAGCAGTGGAAGACCTATACTTTATACATACATATGTATGTATATGGGTGTGTATGTAGTACATAAATTTAATTTTTCCGAAATGATATATTGTCAGAGTGTCTTGAAAATTGAAAAATTATGCAATGATCAATGAATCGAATCACAAATGCTGATAATTTGCTTTTCTTGAAAATGTTTTTTTGCCAAAAAAATATTATATTATTTCTGCTCTTTTATGTAGGTATATATGTATATGTTTATGTATGCATGTGCAAAGTTGGTGTATAAATACTCAATAAATCATTGTTGAAAATTGTTTAAGTCCACTTTATGAGTGCATTAAAAACATAAAAAACGCATTAAACTCTACTACATACATACATACAAATTTACAAAATAAATATCTATAAGTGAGGGTAAATGTGCATGTGTAAGTGAGTATACGCATTTACATACATACATATATATGAATGCGACGTGTACTCGCTTGTAACATAACAGTAAACGCGTGAGCAACCCAACTTGCATGTGCGGCATACTAATTTTGACCTCTGCGGCGCAAAGTCGCCGATATGGACTTGGTCTCTTGCTTGGAATTGTGCAGTTCGTGTTGTTCTCTGCCGCWCAGGTAGTGACTAAAAGCAAGAAAAAAATAGAMGCTTTGATTTACAAGCTCTTAATTACGAATTCATGCGATATACCGTACAACGCCTGCACGCTTGCCAACAACAAGCCACACAAATAAAAATACATRTGTATATGCAYATCTTCTTTCACGACCGTAAAAGTAACAACAACTACAATTGTGGGGAAAATTTCCAAATTTCCAAATTTTCGACTCATTTAAGAATCTTTTACGAGCCTGCCAGCGTTKGTGRCTACTTTTATAGGCAMTTGTGCATGTGTATGTATGCATGTACATGTATAGAGACAAGCTTGCCTATGTGACTCCTTAAAGCCACGTAACGCAGCTGTGCAAAAAATCCGGCTTAGAATTCGTTTTGGCTCATAGCTTTGATATTAGCAGATGCATATGTATACACATATACATRTATGGTATAAAAACATACACTTGTRTGTGTGTAGATTTGTATGTTAATCGCACAACAGTTAGAAATTGCGACACTTTTCGTATCTGTGCTTTTGATCCGAACGTGCCAGATAAGCGGCGCAGATCAACACGCGGCCACCGCCTCAGTCGCAGGCGTCACGCCACACAGTCGTTGAACCGGTTACACAAAGAAGTAAATAATACAAAAAAACAAAAAAAAAAAAAAAAACCAGGCGCTTAAAGTGCTAACAAATTTTATTCTTATGACAGTATAAATATATTCTTCTAGTATACCCTCAAGCACAAATTCGCATTTCATATAAAAAATGTTTTTTATTTAAAAGAGAACTTCTTTTCCGTTATATAATTGGCTAATTAATTTGTTCTTGTTTTATGAAACACTTTTTGTAAGTAAATTCAAAATGCGGCAACAATTTGTTGGATCTAAGACTCAAACTACGGCCATGCAAAGCCATAAATTGCTGGAGAAGTCCTTTTGAAAATGTCGGTTATTCGAAAAATAGACGCAGGATGTGCCTTCGTTGCAACATCTCTTCGGACACTTATGAAATTGGTTGGACATTCTATTTGTCGACTTAAATGATGATATTTGAACTTGTTTCAGATATATTTCAGAAGGAGCTACATATGTAAAGTTATCCGATCTAAACAATATGTACGAATATTGTAGCGCTGTCTTAAAATCAATGCCAAATTTCGTGAAAACATCCTATCAAATAAACAAGTTTTTCACAAAAGGACCGATAAGTTTATATGGCAGCTATATGCTATAGTCCTCCTATATTGAYGATTTCAAAAAACGAGCAGCCTCTTGGGGACAAAATTTCAGGTCCATAACTCAAAACATAAGCGCCTAGTTCACGTACATAGAGGCGGAGAGGGGACTAAACCGCATATATACTTTATTGAGCCTTCAACGTTACAAACATCGCAGCAAAATTAGGGTAAATAAAGTTAGCTGTATAAATATTTGCCAATCTTAAAAGAATATCTGCCCAACCATCTGCCAAAGTGAACGCATKCGTTTGACATTTATGTTCAGTATTWGACAAAAATTCCATGCAAMGACTTGCACGGGRTCCTAGTTTAAGAAGCGTGGTATTTTATTTCAAAAGCTCGCATACTGCTAATAAAACTTACATTTATATATTTTAAATTATAGTATATATTGTTTACCGTTAGGTCATAGTTTCTGACGAAATTAATGAGGTAAAGTAGGCGTTTACGTGTTTGGTATGCGAACTCTCTAGGATTTCATTCAATACAGAAAGAGTTAGTAGATCTCCTTACTGATGTCTCGAGTGTGAATTCCACAATTTTTAACAATCACAAGATTTCAATACAGTCTTCGCACTTGCTGAAAATCCGTCTTAACTTCGGACTCTCGTTTGGCAGCATCTTAAGCTCACTGGTTTCATACAATAYTAAATCTTTCTACTTTATTCACAAACGAAAATTCCGCTAAGAATGAGCCTAAGCTGACGTCAACACAAAAATATACACTCCTACTGCCATTAGAATAAAATATACATAATTTCATCGTACCTACTTAGGGGGTATGAATCTGTATGAATATACACGTACATAAATATTCTTATTTCTTTATAAAAAGCTCGGAAACGTTATGCCACTTTTGAACGCGCGAGCCAAACTCGATCGGCAACTAATCGAATTCGTTGCAGCACAATTATTTCATGTACATACATACATATTTATACTCTTAAATATGCACAAGACAAGTCAACAAATAAACAACGCCAAAATTATCCAGCTGCAGGCGATTTAGGTCGAGTTATATTGCTTGGAATGGTCGATTGGCTCGAGGGTAGTGGAGGTGGGCATTGCAGTTTCGAAACGGTTTAAGTATATGCTATGTATTATATGTATAGGAGTTTATCTGATATCAAAGACAATTTAAACGCGGTGCTGACCACCTACAATTTTTTTCCACACTCGTTGGCCTGCCCATTGTCACAAAGTGGAGCTGGCAGAAATTTCGGGGCAGTCATAGCTTACGCAATCGTAGTGTTTGAAATAACTACTTCAATTACACTTCTGGTACAGCTTTTGTTACTTCATCTACACATGCTCACCCCACCCACTCACGGACGGCTTTGAAATACAACATAGTCAATTTCAATATTTTTTTCTATTGAACCAATTCAATTGAAAGCTGTCAAAGGCCTTGGCGTCGAAAGTTAGTGTAGCTTAGTCCACGCATAATTGTATCATTACGTTGAATAAGTATTTGTCATTACTTTTTGTGCGRATTTGTGTTGCTAACTTTGTATTTCTTTAATTTCAATAGAAAGTGTTACTTGCATTTCCTTATACGGATATGGTTGGACAATCACTTCAAAAGTGGAAAACCGACCACAAAAATATTATTTAAACTGGTAATCAATAGAGGAAATTGTCAATTGCGCGACCACTACTCTCTTTGTCTGAAGTTGTTTGCTATTTCTTCTATTTTGTTAAACGAGTTAAGTTAGAAAACAAGTAAGTAGGTAAGAAAACAAAAATGAAGTAATGGATTTTTTGTTGCCGCGGATKTGTACATACATATTCACCTTCTGTATGCATTCAATCTTCAGTAAATTATATTAATAAACTTCTATCACAAAAAGTAAATCTTAAATGCTTAAGGTAAACGAACTCGGAGTTTGTGGTTAGAATTTTGAGAAAGAGTAARGCAAAACTATTTGGCTACCACGTCTAATACCTCCATTTCAGAAGGAATAAAGCCCAAAAACAGTTCAATAAGTAAAGCAGTTCCATAGCAATCAGGAGAAACCTCCCCCTCTTGCACAGAAGTAACCGCAAAGTAAAGTTTGTAAGAAGGCTTTTAATTTTTGAAATAGGTCTGCCAAATGCTCTAACATATAATAATAACTACAGAATCTAAACTGTTTAAAAGCTTTTATAGTTTTAAATATAAAGTGACCCCATATAACCCCATTTGGTAGAATTATGTATTCAGTATTTAAATTAGTTCAGGATAGGTTAGGTTAGCATGGTAGGCTGATGAGCCTTCCATGGACCAGTTTTGACCCTTTGCGATGCCAGATGGAGTTTCGTTACGAAGTCCATAAGAAGTAGATATTCATTAGAATGCGAATTGTTGCGAATTTCAACAAACTCTATGGTCTCACTAACGATACCTCTTTCATCGTTTCATACTGAGGGCCCCCGAATGTAAGCATTTCAATAAGGTGCCCTTCTATCACGTCTGTATGAATTTTTGAATACCGATTTACCGTTTTACACATGACCGTTGCAAATTTTACACCCAGGGGTTCTATTGGGTTTTGATTTGTCTTGCCATAACTCCAGATCGACATATAGATAATGCAATTCGATTATTGATAACGTTTTCGTGTGTCAGCCGTACACTACTCTTGACAATCTCGTCCACTATTTCAGTGCTCTTGATGACTTTGTGACCTGGGACCCAGTAGAGATAGAAGTTAAGTCGCTTGCTTTGCAAGACACTTCTGCCGGATTTTCGAAAGAAAATACCTTTATTRCTGGTTTTCTGTCAACGTAGATATTATTAGAGCCTAACTTCCCGAAGGGAGTCTTGCTATAGCAAGAGGTTCTTCTCTAAATTAGACAACCGTTGAAGATACTTACTTATGATACAATTCTTTATCATAAAAGTACTTTACATTTTCATGGATATCTGGATATATTWTCGAAAATCCTTTCAGTTTGGCCCACAAGAATTTAAATGGAATTTATTATAATAATATCGATAAATTTATTAATCGATAACTATACAAATATTRTTTAAAACTTTGCGGTTTAGATGAGGAGAGTTTTGTTAATTATAATTGTACATATGAACATTCCTCATATCGATAAATTTAATAATCGATAATTATAGTTTTCGTTGTCAGTCTTTTTAATACTCGATACAGAACTCCAATCTTTCTGTAGCTGTTAAATTTTGATGATAATTATTTATAGAAAAAATAGTCGAAAACAGGAAACAGTTCATTGTATAATATTTAAGTGCTATTAATCGAAAGCTNTTGTATAATATTTAAGTGCTATTAATCGAAAGCTGTGTAAGCTCAATATCAGTATAAATTACTATATATSAATGCAAACATTATTATCAAAATCGATTAATATCGATATTTAAGTCATATCATTTATTTTCTAACTAGCATATCTAATACCGAATCTTTTTTGCTAAGTTATTTTAATTGTATTTAATTTTAATACTAGTTTAATGAATACTAATACAATAAATAGTTACATAGATACATAAGCAAGTGCCTCCAGTGCTCTCCAGCCTTTTCAGTTAGTAACGCGTTGCTGTGCTGGTTGAAAACAAAAGTGAAAGTAAATATGGAGGCAGCGTTGCAGAGCCAAGTTGAGACGTGCGGCGAACAAACAACAACAAATCTAAGCTCAAAAGCTGTCATGAGTGTTTGGAAAACGGTAGTTCGAACAGCAGTAGCACAGCAGCAGCGGCGAATATTCATTCTTCGAAGCAGCTATTCAGTTGCAACCAACAGTTAGCCATAATAAAGCAAAATATTGACAAATACTAAATGTATATATCGACAAACATAAATTATTTTATGTACTATATTCATATACATATGCAATTTGTATATACAACTCCTGCTGAGTCAAGCAAACACTTAGTTAATTTGATTGGCTTGATCGTTTGGTGATTGCCAAATGTGGAGAACAAGCTTTTTGGCAAATAAAAAGTAAGAAATTAAGAAAACGGTAAATTAAAAAATCGGTTAGCAACACAGGGAAAATTTACGAAAATCACCTTAACAGCTAAAATAATGACTTTGAATTAAGAAAGCTTTTTGCAAGCAAATTAATCGCTATAAAAAATTAACAGGGTGATTCATATGATTTGTTTAGGATAAGTCTTTTGATTGGACGCCATTATTTACTTTTGTTCCTAAGAAGAGATCGTTCTAGGCTCTTAAGGCAAACATCGAGTTAACCCAGTAAGCGTTGCTAAAATGACAATGTCTGCCGAAGTCAAGCCTTGGAATTCAATGCGACCTTCAGAGAGCTTTAAAAATGGAATTAATTCAAGAATGTAAACAAAAACAGTAGTAGAAGTTTGGCCAAATTTCAAAGGTTTCTTCA